>NC_133388.1:104429305-104537988 GCF_047511655.1 Castor canadensis | reverse complement strand
ACCTTAGCTGAATAAGTGTGTTTGGAAAAATTAAGCCTTTCTCCTCCTTGAAAATTCTGATTTACAGGAGAAATTCCTTTCAAAAACTAACTCAATTCTCACAGGGAAACAATGTGCTAGGTGTGTAGCCTCTAATATTGATGGTTTTCTTTGGAGAGATACATGTGTTTCTTCAACTCAGCCAAATAGGCCTATTAGGAGCAAACAGAACCAATCTCCACGAGAAACACCTAAGTTGCAGGATGTATTCTTGTCAAAAAGTAATTCAATTCTCACAGGGAAACATTGTGATAGATGCTCCTGCTTCTAAAACACATGGTTTTCTTCAAAGGATTCATTTGTTTCTTCAACTTAGCTGACGAGGCCTATTGAGTTCAAAATGACCCTTTCATCACCTTGAAAACTATGGTTTGCAGGAAGTGTACCTTTCAAAAACAAACTCAATTCTCACAGGGAAACAGTGTGCTAGATGCACTGCCTCTAACACTGATAGTTTTCTTTGAGAGACACGTGTTTCCTCAACTCAGCTGGATAGGCCTATTTGAAACAGAATGAGCCTTCCTCCCCCTAGATAGCTATGATTTCTAGGAATTCTTCCTCCCAAAAACTAACACAATTCTAAGAGGGAAACAATGTCCTAGATGCTACTGCTGCTAACACAAATGGGTTTCTTTAGGGAGATACATGCGTTTCATCAACTCAGCTCAATAGGCTTATTTGGAACAAAATGAGCTTTTCTCCACCTTGAAAATTATGATTTGCAGGAAGTATTCCTTTCAAAAACTAACTCAATTTTCACCAGGAAGCAATGTGTTAGATGCTCCTGCTTCTAACACTAAAGTTGTTTTTTGGAGAGATACATGTGTTTCCTCAGTACAGTGGAACAGGCAATTTGAAGCAAAAAGAGCCTTTCACCACCTTGAAACACCTAAGTTGCAGAAAGTATTCCTTTTAAAAACTAACTCAATTCTCACAGGGAAACAATGTGCTAGGTGTCACTGCTTCTAACACAAATGGGTTTCTTTCGAGAGATACATGTGTTTCATCAACTCAGGTGAATAGGCCTATTTGGAAGAAAATGAGCCTTACTCCTCCTTGAAAATTCTGATTTGCAAGAAGTATTCTTTTCAAAAACTAATTCAATTCGCAGAAGGAAAGAATGTTATAGATGCTCCTGCATCTAGCACAGATGGTTCTCACGAGAAAGATACATGTGTTTCTTTCCTTTAGCTGAACAGGCCTATTTGGAACAAAATGATCCTTTCTCCACCTTGAAAATTCTGATTTGCAGGAAGTGTTCCTTTCAAAAACAAACTCAATTCTCACAGGGAAACAGTTTGCTAGATGCTCTGCCTCTAACACAGATGGTTTCCTTCGAAAGACATATGTGTTTTGTCAACTCAGCTAAATAGGCCTATTTGAAACAGAATGTGCCTTCCTCCACCTAGATAACTATGATTTTTGGAATTGTTCCTTTCAAAAACTAACTCAGTTCTCACAGGGAAAAAATGTGCTAAATGCTACTGCTTCTAACACAAATGGGTTTCTTTCAAGAGATACATGCATTTCATCAAGTCAGCTGAATAGACCTATGTGGAACAAAGAAAGCCTATCTCCACATTGAAAAACCCAAGTTTAAGGAAGCATTCCTTTAACAAATAAATCAATTCTCACAAGGAATCAATGTGCTAGATGGTGCTGCTTCTAACATAGATAGTTTTTTGGAGAGATACATGTGTTTCTTCAACTCAGCTGAATAGGCCTATTTGGAGCAAAGAGAGCCGAAATAAACCCGGAAACACCTAAGTGGCAGGAAGTATTCCTTTCAAAAACTAACTCAATTTTTGCAGGGAAACAATGTGCTAAATGCTCCTACTTCTCACACAGATGATTTTCTTCAACAGATTCATTTGTTTCATCACCTTAGCTGAATAGGCCTATTTAGAAAAAAATGAGCCTTTCTCTACCTTGAAAACTATGATTTTCAGGAAGTATTCCTTTCAAAAACTAACTCAGTTCATACAGGGAAACAGTGTGCTGAATACTACTGCTTCTGTAATAAATGGATTTCTTTCAAGATATACGTGTGTTTCATCAACTCAGCTGACTAGGCCTATTTGGAACAAGAGAGCCTGTCTCCACGTTGAATAACATCATTTGCAGGAAGTATTCCTTTAAAAACTAACTCAATTCTAATAAAGAAACAATGTTCTACATGGTTCTCCTAGTAAAACAGATGGTTTTCTTATAGGGATACATGTGTTTTTTCAACTCAGCTGAATAGGCCTATCTTTTAGCAAACAGAGCCTATCTCCACCTTGAAACACCTAAGTTGCAGGAAGTATTTCTCTCAAAGACTAACTCAATTTTAACAGGGAAACAATATGCAAGATGGTCTGCTTCTAAAACAGATGGTCAATTTTCGACAGCTACATGTGTTTTTTCACCTTAGCTGAATAGGCCTATTTGGAAGAAAATGAGCCTTTCACCACCTTGAATATGTGATTTGCAGGAAATACTCCTTTCAAATACTGACTCAATTCTCACAGTGAAACAATGTGCTGGATGCTGCTGCTTCTAACACACATGGTTTTCTTTCCAGAGATATTTGTGTTTCATTAACCTAGTTGTATAGTCCTATTGGGAACAAAGAGAGGCTATCTCCACCTTAAAAAACAAATGTAGCAAGAAGTATTCCTTTCAAAAACTAACACAATTATCACAGGGAAGCAATGAGCTAGATGCTTCGGCTTCTAACACAGATGGTTTTCTTTGAGACACACATACATTTCGTCAAGTTGGCTGAATAGGCCTAATTGAAACAGAATATGCCTTCCTCCACATTGATAAGTATGATTTGTAGGATTTCTTACTTTCAAAAATTAACTCAGTTCTCACAGGGAACTATGTGCTAGATGCTGCAGTTTCTAACATAGATGGTTTTCTTTGGAGAAATTCAACTATTTCTACAATTCAGCTGAACAGGCATATTTAGAGCAAACAGAGCCTATCTCCACCTTGAAACACCTAAGTTGCAGAAAGTATTCCTTTCAAAAACTAACTCATTTTTAACTGGGAAAGGATGTGCTAGATGCTCCTGATTCTAACACAGATGGTCAATTTTCAAGACATAAATATGTTTCTTCAACTTAGCTGAATAGGCCTATTTAGAACAAAAAGAGCCTTTCTCAAGCATGATAACTATTGTTTTCAGGAAGTATTCCTTTTGAAAACTAACTCAATTTTCACAGGGAAACAATGTGCTACATGCTTCAGCTTCTGACATAGATGGTTTTCTTCAAAGAGATACCTGTGTTTCTTCAACTCAGCTGAATAGGCCTATTTACAGCTAAGAAAGCCAAACTACACCTTGAAACACATAAGTTGCAGGAGGTGTTCCTTTCAAAAACTAACACAATTCTCATAGGGAAACAATGTGCTAGATTTTCCTGCTTCTAGCACAGATAGATTTCTTTCGAGAGATACATGTGATTCTTCACCTTAGCTGAATAAGTGTGTTTGGAAAAATTAAGCCTTTCTCCTCCTTGAAAATTCTGATTTACAGGAGAAATTCCTTTCAAAAACTAACTCAATTCTCACAGGGAAACAATGTGCTAGGTGTGTAGCCTCTAATATTGATGGTTTTCTTTGGAGAGATACATGTGTTTCTTCAACTCAGCCAAATAGGCCTATTAGGAGCAAACAGAACCAATCTCCACGAGAAACACCTAAGTTGCAGGATGTATTCTTGTCAAAAAGTAATTCAATTCTCACAGGGAAACATTGTGATAGATGCTCCTGCTTCTAAAACACATGGTTTTCTTCAAAGGATTCATTTGTTTCTTCAACTTAGCTGACGAGGCCTATTGAGTTCAAAATGACCCTTTCATCACCTTGAAAACTATGGTTTGCAGGAAGTGTACCTTTCAAAAACAAACTCAATTCTCACAGGGAAACAGTGTGCTAGATGCACTGCCTCTAACACTGATAGTTTTCTTTGAGAGACACGTGTTTCCTCAACTCAGCTGGATAGGCCTATTTGAAACAGAATGAGCCTTCCTCCCCCTAGATAGCTATGATTTCTAGGAATTCTTCCTCCCAAAAACTAACACAATTCTAAGAGGGAAACAATGTCCTAGATGCTACTGCTGCTAACACAAATGGGTTTCTTTAGGGAGATACATGCGTTTCATCAACTCAGCTCAATAGGCTTATTTGGAACAAAATGAGCTTTTCTCCACCTTGAAAATTATGATTTGCAGGAAGTATTCCTTTCAAAAACTAACTCAATTTTCACCAGGAAGCAATGTGTTAGATGCTCCTGCTTCTAACACTAAAGTTGTTTTTTGGAGAGATACATGTGTTTCCTCAGTACAGTGGAACAGGCAATTTGAAGCAAAAAGAGCCTTTCACCACCTTGAAACACCTAAGTTGCAGAAAGTATTCCTTTTAAAAACTAACTCAATTCTCACAGGGAAACAATGTGCTAGGTGTCACTGCTTCTAACACAAATGGGTTTCTTTCGAGAGATACATGTGTTTCATCAACTCAGGTGAATAGGCCTATTTGGAAGAAAATGAGCCTTACTCCTCCTTGAAAATTCTGATTTGCAAGAAGTATTCTTTTCAAAAACTAATTCAATTCGCAGAAGGAAAGAATGTTATAGATGCTCCTGCATCTAGCACAGATGGTTCTCACGAGAAAGATACATGTGTTTCTTTCCTTTAGCTGAACAGGCCTATTTGGAACAAAATGATCCTTTCTCCACCTTGAAAATTCTGATTTGCAGGAAGTGTTCCTTTCAAAAACAAACTCAATTCTCACAGGGAAACAGTTTGCTAGATGCTCTGCCTCTAACACAGATGGTTTCCTTCGAAAGACATATGTGTTTTGTCAACTCAGCTAAATAGGCCTATTTGAAACAGAATGTGCCTTCCTCCACCTAGATAACTATGATTTTTGGAATTGTTCCTTTCAAAAACTAACTCAGTTCTCACAGGGAAAAAATGTGCTAAATGCTACTGCTTCTAACACAAATGGGTTTCTTTCAAGAGATACATGCATTTCATCAAGTCAGCTGAATAGACCTATGTGGAACAAAGAAAGCCTATCTCCACATTGAAAAACCCAAGTTTAAGGAAGCATTCCTTTAACAAATAAATCAATTCTCACAAGGAATCAATGTGCTAGATGGTGCTGCTTCTAACATAGATAGTTTTTTGGAGAGATACATGTGTTTCTTCAACTCAGCTGAATAGGCCTATTTGGAGCAAAGAGAGCCGAAATAAACCCGGAAACACCTAAGTGGCAGGAAGTATTCCTTTCAAAAACTAACTCAATTTTTGCAGGGAAACAATGTGCTAAATGCTCCTACTTCTCACACAGATGATTTTCTTCAACAGATTCATTTGTTTCATCACCTTAGCTGAATAGGCCTATTTAGAAAAAAATGAGCCTTTCTCTACCTTGAAAACTATGATTTTCAGGAAGTATTCCTTTCAAAAACTAACTCAGTTCATACAGGGAAACAGTGTGCTGAATACTACTGCTTCTGTAATAAATGGATTTCTTTCAAGATATACGTGTGTTTCATCAACTCAGCTGACTAGGCCTATTTGGAACAAGAGAGCCTGTCTCCACGTTGAATAACATCATTTGCAGGAAGTATTCCTTTAAAAACTAACTCAATTCTAATAAAGAAACAATGTTCTACATGGTTCTCCTAGTAAAACAGATGGTTTTCTTATAGGGATACATGTGTTTTTTCAACTCAGCTGAATAGGCCTATCTTTTAGCAAACAGAGCCTATCTCCACCTTGAAACACCTAAGTTGCAGGAAGTATTTCTCTCAAAGACTAACTCAATTTTAACAGGGAAACAATATGCAAGATGGTCTGCTTCTAAAACAGATGGTCAATTTTCGACAGCTACATGTGTTTTTTCACCTTAGCTGAATAGGCCTATTTGGAAGAAAATGAGCCTTTCACCACCTTGAATATGTGATTTGCAGGAAATACTCCTTTCAAATACTGACTCAATTCTCACAGTGAAACAATGTGCTGGATGCTGCTGCTTCTAACACACATGGTTTTCTTTCCAGAGATATTTGTGTTTCATTAACCTAGTTGTATAGTCCTATTGGGAACAAAGAGAGGCTATCTCCACCTTAAAAAACAAATGTAGCAAGAAGTATTCCTTTCAAAAACTAACACAATTATCACAGGGAAGCAATGAGCTAGATGCTTCGGCTTCTAACACAGATGGTTTTCTTTGAGACACACATACATTTCGTCAAGTTGGCTGAATAGGCCTAATTGAAACAGAATATGCCTTCCTCCACATTGATAAGTATGATTTGTAGGATTTCTTACTTTCAAAAATTAACTCAGTTCTCACAGGGAACTATGTGCTAGATGCTGCAGTTTCTAACATAGATGGTTTTCTTTGGAGAAATTCAACTATTTCTACAATTCAGCTGAACAGGCATATTTAGAGCAAACAGAGCCTATCTCCACCTTGAAACACCTAAGTTGCAGAAAGTATTCCTTTCAAAAACTAACTCATTTTTAACTGGGAAAGGATGTGCTAGATGCTCCTGATTCTAACACAGATGGTCAATTTTCAAGACATAAATATGTTTCTTCAACTTAGCTGAATAGGCCTATTTAGAACAAAAAGAGCCTTTCTCAAGCATGATAACTATTGTTTTCAGGAAGTATTCCTTTTGAAAACTAACTCAATTTTCACAGGGAAACAATGTGCTACATGCTTCAGCTTCTGACATAGATGGTTTTCTTCAAAGAGATACCTGTGTTTCTTCAACTCAGCTGAATAGGCCTATTTACAGCTAAGAAAGCCAAACTACACCTTGAAACACATAAGTTGCAGGAGGTGTTCCTTTCAAAAACTAACACAATTCTCATAGGGAAACAATGTGCTAGATTTTCCTGCTTCTAGCACAGATAGATTTCTTTCGAGAGATACATGTGATTCTTCACCTTAGCTGAATAAGTGTGTTTGGAAAAATTAAGCCTTTCTCCTCCTTGAAAATTCTGATTTACAGGAGAAATTCCTTTCAAAAACTAACTCAATTCTCACAGGGAAACAATGTGCTAGGTGTGTAGCCTCTAATATTGATGGTTTTCTTTGGAGAGATACATGTGTTTCTTCAACTCAGCCAAATAGGCCTATTAGGAGCAAACAGAACCAATCTCCACGAGAAACACCTAAGTTGCAGGATGTATTCTTGTCAAAAAGTAATTCAATTCTCACAGGGAAACATTGTGATAGATGCTCCTGCTTCTAAAACACATGGTTTTCTTCAAAGGATTCATTTGTTTCTTCAACTTAGCTGACGAGGCCTATTGAGTTCAAAATGACCCTTTCATCACCTTGAAAACTATGGTTTGCAGGAAGTGTACCTTTCAAAAACAAACTCAATTCTCACAGGGAAACAGTGTGCTAGATGCACTGCCTCTAACACTGATAGTTTTCTTTGAGAGACACGTGTTTCCTCAACTCAGCTGGATAGGCCTATTTGAAACAGAATGAGCCTTCCTCCCCCTAGATAGCTATGATTTCTAGGAATTCTTCCTCCCAAAAACTAACACAATTCTAAGAGGGAAACAATGTCCTAGATGCTACTGCTGCTAACACAAATGGGTTTCTTTAGGGAGATACATGCGTTTCATCAACTCAGCTCAATAGGCTTATTTGGAACAAAATGAGCTTTTCTCCACCTTGAAAATTATGATTTGCAGGAAGTATTCCTTTCAAAAACTAACTCAATTTTCACCAGGAAGCAATGTGTTAGATGCTCCTGCTTCTAACACTAAAGTTGTTTTTTGGAGAGATACATGTGTTTCCTCAGTACAGTGGAACAGGCAATTTGAAGCAAAAAGAGCCTTTCACCACCTTGAAACACCTAAGTTGCAGAAAGTATTCCTTTTAAAAACTAACTCAATTCTCACAGGGAAACAATGTGCTAGGTGTCACTGCTTCTAACACAAATGGGTTTCTTTCGAGAGATACATGTGTTTCATCAACTCAGGTGAATAGGCCTATTTGGAAGAAAATGAGCCTTACTCCTCCTTGAAAATTCTGATTTGCAAGAAGTATTCTTTTCAAAAACTAATTCAATTCGCAGAAGGAAAGAATGTTATAGATGCTCCTGCATCTAGCACAGATGGTTCTCACGAGAAAGATACATGTGTTTCTTTCCTTTAGCTGAACAGGCCTATTTGGAACAAAATGATCCTTTCTCCACCTTGAAAATTCTGATTTGCAGGAAGTGTTCCTTTCAAAAACAAACTCAATTCTCACAGGGAAACAGTTTGCTAGATGCTCTGCCTCTAACACAGATGGTTTCCTTCGAAAGACATATGTGTTTTGTCAACTCAGCTAAATAGGCCTATTTGAAACAGAATGTGCCTTCCTCCACCTAGATAACTATGATTTTTGGAATTGTTCCTTTCAAAAACTAACTCAGTTCTCACAGGGAAAAAATGTGCTAAATGCTACTGCTTCTAACACAAATGGGTTTCTTTCAAGAGATACATGCATTTCATCAAGTCAGCTGAATAGACCTATGTGGAACAAAGAAAGCCTATCTCCACATTGAAAAACCCAAGTTTAAGGAAGCATTCCTTTAACAAATAAATCAATTCTCACAAGGAATCAATGTGCTAGATGGTGCTGCTTCTAACATAGATAGTTTTTTGGAGAGATACATGTGTTTCTTCAACTCAGCTGAATAGGCCTATTTGGAGCAAAGAGAGCCGAAATAAACCCGGAAACACCTAAGTGGCAGGAAGTATTCCTTTCAAAAACTAACTCAATTTTTGCAGGGAAACAATGTGCTAAATGCTCCTACTTCTCACACAGATGATTTTCTTCAACAGATTCATTTGTTTCATCACCTTAGCTGAATAGGCCTATTTAGAAAAAAATGAGCCTTTCTCTACCTTGAAAACTATGATTTTCAGGAAGTATTCCTTTCAAAAACTAACTCAGTTTATACAGGGAAACAGTGTGCTGAATACTACTGCTTCTGTAATAAATGGATTTCTTTCAAGATATACGTGTGTTTCATCAACTCAGCTGACTAGGCCTATTTGGAACAAGAGAGCCTGTCTCCACGTTGAATAACATCATTTGCAGGAAGTATTCCTTTAAAAACTAACTCAATTCTAATAAAGAAACAATGTTCTACATGGTTCTCCTAGTAAAACAGATGGTTTTCTTATAGGGATACATGTGTTTTTTCAACTCAGCTGAATAGGCCTATCTTTTAGCAAACAGAGCCTATCTCCACCTTGAAACACCTAAGTTGCAGGAAGTATTTCTCTCAAAGACTAACTCAATTTTAACAGGGAAACAATATGCAAGATGGTCTGCTTCTAAAACAGATGGTCAATTTTCGACAGCTACATGTGTTTTTTCACCTTAGCTGAATAGGCCTATTTGGAAGAAAATGAGCCTTTCACCACCTTGAATATGTGATTTGCAGGAAATACTCCTTTCAAATACTGACTCAATTCTCACAGTGAAACAATGTGCTGGATGCTGCTGCTTCTAACACACATGGTTTTCTTTCCAGAGATATTTGTGTTTCATTAACCTAGTTGTATAGTCCTATTGGGAACAAAGAGAGGCTATCTCCACCTTAAAAAACAAATGTAGCAAGAAGTATTCCTTTCAAAAACTAACACAATTATCACAGGGAAGCAATGAGCTAGATGCTTCGGCTTCTAACACAGATGGTTTTCTTTGAGACACACATACATTTCGTCAAGTTGGCTGAATAGGCCTAATTGAAACAGAATATGCCTTCCTCCACATTGATAAGTATGATTTGTAGGATTTCTTACTTTCAAAAA
Organism: Castor canadensis; assembly: GCF_047511655.1. NCBI lineage: Eukaryota > Metazoa > Chordata > Mammalia > Rodentia > Castoridae > Castor > Castor canadensis. Next base: position 104,528,110 of record NC_133388.1, on the reverse strand, counting down.
TTAACTCAGTTCTCACAGGGAACTATGTGCTAGATGCTGCAGTTTCTAACATAGATGGTTTTCTTTGGAGAAATTCAACTATTTCTACAATTCAGCTGAACAGGCATATTTAGAGCAAACAGAGCCTATCTCCACCTTGAAACACCTAAGTTGCAGAAAGTATTCCTTTCAAAAACTAACTCATTTTTAACTGGGAAAGGATGTGCTAGATGCTCCTGATTCTAACACAGATGGTCAATTTTCAAGACATAAATATGTTTCTTCAACTTAGCTGAATAGGCCTATTTAGAACAAAAAGAGCCTTTCTCAAGCATGATAACTATTGTTTTCAGGAAGTATTCCTTTTGAAAACTAACTCAATTTTCACAGGGAAACAATGTGCTACATGCTTCAGCTTCTGACATAGATGGTTTTCTTCAAAGAGATACCTGTGTTTCTTCAACTCAGCTGAATAGGCCTATTTACAGCTAAGAAAGCCAAACTACACCTTGAAACACATAAGTTGCAGGAGGTGTTCCTTTCAAAAACTAACACAATTCTCATAGGGAAACAATGTGCTAGATTTTCCTGCTTCTAGCACAGATAGATTTCTTTCGAGAGATACATGTGATTCTTCACCTTAGCTGAATAAGTGTGTTTGGAAAAATTAAGCCTTTCTCCTCCTTGAAAATTCTGATTTACAGGAGAAATTCCTTTCAAAAACTAACTCAATTCTCACAGGGAAACAATGTGCTAGGTGTGTAGCCTCTAATATTGATGGTTTTCTTTGGAGAGATACATGTGTTTCTTCAACTCAGCCAAATAGGCCTATTAGGAGCAAACAGAACCAATCTCCACGAGAAACACCTAAGTTGCAGGATGTATTCTTGTCAAAAAGTAATTCAATTCTCACAGGGAAACATTGTGATAGATGCTCCTGCTTCTAAAACACATGGTTTTCTTCAAAGGATTCATTTGTTTCTTCAACTTAGCTGACGAGGCCTATTGAGTTCAAAATGACCCTTTCATCACCTTGAAAACTATGGTTTGCAGGAAGTGTACCTTTCAAAAACAAACTCAATTCTCACAGGGAAACAGTGTGCTAGATGCACTGCCTCTAACACTGATAGTTTTCTTTGAGAGACACGTGTTTCCTCAACTCAGCTGGATAGGCCTATTTGAAACAGAATGAGCCTTCCTCCCCCTAGATAGCTATGATTTCTAGGAATTCTTCCTCCCAAAAACTAACACAATTCTAAGAGGGAAACAATGTCCTAGATGCTACTGCTGCTAACACAAATGGGTTTCTTTAGGGAGATACATGCGTTTCATCAACTCAGCTCAATAGGCTTATTTGGAACAAAATGAGCTTTTCTCCACCTTGAAAATTATGATTTGCAGGAAGTATTCCTTTCAAAAACTAACTCAATTTTCACCAGGAAGCAATGTGTTAGATGCTCCTGCTTCTAACACTAAAGTTGTTTTTTGGAGAGATACATGTGTTTCCTCAGTACAGTGGAACAGGCAATTTGAAGCAAAAAGAGCCTTTCACCACCTTGAAACACCTAAGTTGCAGAAAGTATTCCTTTTAAAAACTAACTCAATTCTCACAGGGAAACAATGTGCTAGGTGTCACTGCTTCTAACACAAATGGGTTTCTTTCGAGAGATACATGTGTTTCATCAACTCAGGTGAATAGGCCTATTTGGAAGAAAATGAGCCTTACTCCTCCTTGAAAATTCTGATTTGCAAGAAGTATTCTTTTCAAAAACTAATTCAATTCGCAGAAGGAAAGAATGTTATAGATGCTCCTGCATCTAGCACAGATGGTTCTCACGAGAAAGATACATGTGTTTCTTTCCTTTAGCTGAACAGGCCTATTTGGAACAAAATGATCCTTTCTCCACCTTGAAAATTCTGATTTGCAGGAAGTGTTCCTTTCAAAAACAAACTCAATTCTCACAGGGAAACAGTTTGCTAGATGCTCTGCCTCTAACACAGATGGTTTCCTTCGAAAGACATATGTGTTTTGTCAACTCAGCTAAATAGGCCTATTTGAAACAGAATGTGCCTTCCTCCACCTAGATAACTATGATTTTTGGAATTGTTCCTTTCAAAAACTAACTCAGTTCTCACAGGGAAAAAATGTGCTAAATGCTACTGCTTCTAACACAAATGGGTTTCTTTCAAGAGATACATGCATTTCATCAAGTCAGCTGAATAGACCTATGTGGAACAAAGAAAGCCTATCTCCACATTGAAAAACCCAAGTTTAAGGAAGCATTCCTTTAACAAATAAATCAATTCTCACAAGGAATCAATGTGCTAGATGGTGCTGCTTCTAACATAGATAGTTTTTTGGAGAGATACATGTGTTTCTTCAACTCAGCTGAATAGGCCTATTTGGAGCAAAGAGAGCCGAAATAAACCCGGAAACACCTAAGTGGCAGGAAGTATTCCTTTCAAAAACTAACTCAATTTTTGCAGGGAAACAATGTGCTAAATGCTCCTACTTCTCACACAGATGATTTTCTTCAACAGATTCATTTGTTTCATCACCTTAGCTGAATAGGCCTATTTAGAAAAAAATGAGCCTTTCTCTACCTTGAAAACTATGATTTTCAGGAAGTATTCCTTTCAAAAACTAACTCAGTGCATACAGGGAAACAGTGTGCTGAATACTACTGCTTCTGTAATAAATGGATTTCTTTCAAGATATACGTGTGTTTCATCAACTCAGCTGACTAGGCCTATTTGGAACAAGAGAGCCTGTCTCCACGTTGAATAACATCATTTGCAGGAAGTATTCCTTTAAAAACTAACTCAATTCTAATAAAGAAACAATGTTCTACATGGTTCTCCTAGTAAAACAGATGGTTTTCTTATAGGGATACATGTGTTTTTTCAACTCAGCTGAATAGGCCTATCTTTTAGCAAACAGAGCCTATCTCCACCTTGAAACACCTAAGTTGCAGGAAGTATTTCTCTCAAAGACTAACTCAATTTTAACAGGGAAACAATATGCAAGATGGTCTGCTTCTAAAACAGATGGTCAATTTTCGACAGCTACATGTGTTTTTTCACCTTAGCTGAATAGGCCTATTTGGAAGAAAATGAGCCTTTCACCACCTTGAATATGTGATTTGCAGGAAATACTCCTTTCAAATACTGACTCAATTCTCACAGTGAAACAATGTGCTGGATGCTGCTGCTTCTAACACACATGGTTTTCTTTCCAGAGATATTTGTGTTTCATTAACCTAGTTGTATAGTCCTATTGGGAACAAAGAGAGGCTATCTCCACCTTAAAAAACAAATGTAGCAAGAAGTATTCCTTTCAAAAACTAACACAATTATCACAGGGAAGCAATGAGCTAGATGCTTCGGCTTCTAACACAGATGGTTTTCTTTGAGACACACATACATTTCGTCAAGTTGGCTGAATAGGCCTAATTGAAACAGAATATGCCTTCCTCCACATTGATAAGTATGATTTGTAGGATTTCTTACTTTCAAAAATTAACTCAGTTCTCACAGGGAACTATGTGCTAGATGCTGCAGTTTCTAACATAGATGGTTTTCTTTGGAGAAATTCAACTATTTCTACAATTCAGCTGAACAGGCATATTTAGAGCAAACAGAGCCTATCTCCACCTTGAAACACCTAAGTTGCAGAAAGTATTCCTTTCAAAAACTAACTCATTTTTAACTGGGAAAGGATGTGCTAGATGCTCCTGATTCTAACACAGATGGTCAATTTTCAAGACATAAATATGTTTCTTCAACTTAGCTGAATAGGCCTATTTAGAACAAAAAGAGCCTTTCTCAAGCATGATAACTATTGTTTTCAGGAAGTATTCCTTTTGAAAACTAACTCAATTTTCACAGGGAAACAATGTGCTACATGCTTCAGCTTCTGACATAGATGGTTTTCTTCAAAGAGATACCTGTGTTTCTTCAACTCAGCTGAATAGGCCTATTTACAGCTAAGAAAGCCAAACTACACCTTGAAACACATAAGTTGCAGGAGGTGTTCCTTTCAAAAACTAACACAATTCTCATAGGGAAACAATGTGCTAGATTTTCCTGCTTCTAGCACAGATAGATTTCTTTCGAGAGATACATGTGATTCTTCACCTTAGCTGAATAAGTGTGTTTGGAAAAATTAAGCCTTTCTCCTCCTTGAAAATTCTGATTTACAGGAGAAATTCCTTTCAAAAACTAACTCAATTCTCACAGGGAAACAATGTGCTAGGTGTGTAGCCTCTAATATTGATGGTTTTCTTTGGAGAGATACATGTGTTTCTTCAACTCAGCCAAATAGGCCTATTAGGAGCAAACAGAACCAATCTCCACGAGAAACACCTAAGTTGCAGGATGTATTCTTGTCAAAAAGTAATTCAATTCTCACAGGGAAACATTGTGATAGATGCTCCTGCTTCTAAAACACATGGTTTTCTTCAAAGGATTCATTTGTTTCTTCAACTTAGCTGACGAGGCCTATTGAGTTCAAAATGACCCTTTCATCACCTTGAAAACTATGGTTTGCAGGAAGTGTACCTTTCAAAAACAAACTCAATTCTCACAGGGAAACAGTGTGCTAGATGCACTGCCTCTAACACTGATAGTTTTCTTTGAGAGACACGTGTTTCCTCAACTCAGCTGGATAGGCCTATTTGAAACAGAATGAGCCTTCCTCCCCCTAGATAGCTATGATTTCTAGGAATTCTTCCTCCCAAAAACTAACACAATTCTAAGAGGGAAACAATGTCCTAGATGCTACTGCTGCTAACACAAATGGGTTTCTTTAGGGAGATACATGCGTTTCATCAACTCAGCTCAATAGGCTTATTTGGAACAAAATGAGCTTTTCTCCACCTTGAAAATTATGATTTGCAGGAAGTATTCCTTTCAAAAACTAACTCAATTTTCACCAGGAAGCAATGTGTTAGATGCTCCTGCTTCTAACACTAAAGTTGTTTTTTGGAGAGATACATGTGTTTCCTCAGTACAGTGGAACAGGCAATTTGAAGCAAAAAGAGCCTTTCACCACCTTGAAACACCTAAGTTGCAGAAAGTATTCCTTTTAAAAACTAACTCAATTCTCACAGGGAAACAATGTGCTAGGTGTCACTGCTTCTAACACAAATGGGTTTCTTTCGAGAGATACATGTGTTTCATCAACTCAGGTGAATAGGCCTATTTGGAAGAAAATGAGCCTTACTCCTCCTTGAAAATTCTGATTTGCAAGAAGTATTCTTTTCAAAAACTAATTCAATTCGCAGAAGGAAAGAATGTTATAGATGCTCCTGCATCTAGCACAGATGGTTCTCACGAGAAAGATACATGTGTTTCTTTCCTTTAGCTGAACAGGCCTATTTGGAACAAAATGATCCTTTCTCCACCTTGAAAATTCTGATTTGCAGGAAGTGTTCCTTTCAAAAACAAACTCAATTCTCACAGGGAAACAGTTTGCTAGATGCTCTGCCTCTAACACAGATGGTTTCCTTCGAAAGACATATGTGTTTTGTCAACTCAGCTAAATAGGCCTATTTGAAACAGAATGTGCCTTCCTCCACCTAGATAACTATGATTTTTGGAATTGTTCCTTTCAAAAACTAACTCAGTTCTCACAGGGAAAAAATGTGCTAAATGCTACTGCTTCTAACACAAATGGGTTTCTTTCAAGAGATACATGTATTTCATCAAGTCAGCTGAATAGACCTATGTGGAACAAAGAAAGCCTATCTCCACATTGAAAAACCCAAGTTTAAGGAAGCATTCCTTTAACAAATAAATCAATTCTCACAAGGAATCAATGTGCTAGATGGTGCTGCTTCTAACATAGATAGTTTTTTGGAGAGATACATGTGTTTCTTCAACTCAGCTGAATAGGCCTATTTGGAGCAAAGAGAGCCGAAATAAACCCGGAAACACCTAAGTGGCAGGAAGTATTCCTTTCAAAAACTAACTCAATTTTTGCAGGGAAACAATGTGCTAAATGCTCCTACTTCTCACACAGATGATTTTCTTCAACAGATTCATTTGTTTCATCACCTTAGCTGAATAGGCCTATTTAGAAAAAAATGAGCCTTTCTCTACCTTGAAAACTATGATTTTCAGGAAGTATTCCTTTCAAAAACTAACTCAGTGCATACAGGGAAACAGTGTGCTGAATACTACTGCTTCTGTAATAAATGGATTTCTTTCAAGATATACGTGTGTTTCATCAACTCAGCTGACTAGGCCTATTTGGAACAAGAGAGCCTGTCTCCACGTTGAATAACATCATTTGCAGGAAGTATTCCTTTAAAAACTAACTCAATTCTAATAAAGAAACAATGTTCTACATGGTTCTCCTAGTAAAACAGATGGTTTTCTTATAGGGATACATGTGTTTTTTCAACTCAGCTGAATAGGCCTATCTTTTAGCAAACAGAGCCTATCTCCACCTTGAAACACCTAAGTTGCAGGAAGTATTTCTCTCAAAGACTAACTCAATTTTAACAGGGAAACAATATGCAAGATGGTCTGCTTCTAAAACAGATGGTCAATTTTCGACAGCTACATGTGTTTTTTCACCTTAGCTGAATAGGCCTATTTGGAAGAAAATGAGCCTTTCACCACCTTGAATATGTGATTTGCAGGAAATACTCCTTTCAAATACTGACTCAATTCTCACAGTGAAACAATGTGCTGGATGCTGCTGCTTCTAACACACATGGTTTTCTTTCCAGAGATATTTGTGTTTCATTAACCTAGTTGTATAGTCCTATTGGGAACAAAGAGAGGCTATCTCCACCTTAAAAAACAAATGTAGCAAGAAGTATTCCTTTCAAAAACTAACACAATTATCACAGGGAAGCAATGAGCTAGATGCTTCGGCTTCTAACACAGATGGTTTTCTTTGAGACACACATACATTTCGTCAAGTTGGCTGAATAGGCCTAATTGAAACAGAATATGCCTTCCTCCACATTGATAAGTATGATTTGTAGGATTTCTTACTTTCAAAAATTAACTCAGTTCTCACAGGGAACTATGTGCTAGATGCTGCAGTTTCTAACATAGATGGTTTTCTTTGGAGAAATTCAACTATTTCTACAATTCAGCTGAACAGGCATATTTAGAGCAAACAGAGCCTATCTCCACCTTGAAACACCTAAGTTGCAGAAAGTATTCCTTTCAAAAACTAACTCATTTTTAACTGGGAAAGGATGTGCTAGATGCTCCTGATTCTAACACAGATGGTCAATTTTCAAGACATAAATATGTTTCTTCAACTTAGCTGAATAGGCCTATTTAGAACAAAAAGAGCCTTTCTCAAGCATGATAACTATTGTTTTCAGGAAGTATTCCTTTTGAAAACTAACTCAATTTTCACAGGGAAACAATGTGCTACATGCTTCAGCTTCTGACATAGATGGTTTTCTTCAAAGAGATACCTGTGTTTCTTCAACTCAGCTGAATAGGCCTATTTACAGCTAAGAAAGCCAAACTACACCTTGAAACACATAAGTTGCAGGAGGTGTTCCTTTCAAAAACTAACACAATTCTCATAGGGAAACAATGTGCTAGATTTTCCTGCTTCTAGCACAGATAGATTTCTTTCGAGAGATACATGTGATTCTTCACCTTAGCTGAATAAGTGTGTTTGGAAAAATTAAGCCTTTCTCCTCCTTGAAAATTCTGATTTACAGGAGAAATTCCTTTCAAAAACTAACTCAATTCTCACAGGGAAACAATGTGCTAGGTGTGTAGCCTCTAATATTGATGGTTTTCTTTGGAGAGATACATGTGTTTCTTCAACTCAGCCAAATAGGCCTATTAGGAGCAAACAGAACCAATCTCCACGAGAAACACCTAAGTTGCAGGATGTATTCTTGTCAAAAAGTAATTCAATTCTCACAGGGAAACATTGTGATAGATGCTCCTGCTTCTAAAACACATGGTTTTCTTCAAAGGATTCATTTGTTTCTTCAACTTAGCTGACGAGGCCTATTGAGTTCAAAATGACCCTTTCATCACCTTGAAAACTATGGTTTGCAGGAAGTGTACCTTTCAAAAACAAACTCAATTCTCACAGGGAAACAGTGTGCTAGATGCACTGCCTCTAACACTGATAGTTTTCTTTGAGAGACACGTGTTTCCTCAACTCAGCTGGATAGGCCTATTTGAAACAGAATGAGCCTTCCTCCCCCTAGATAGCTATGATTTCTAGGAATTCTTCCTCCCAAAAACTAACACAATTCTAAGAGGGAAACAATGTCCTAGATGCTACTGCTGCTAACACAAATGGGTTTCTTTAGGGAGATACATGCGTTTCATCAACTCAGCTCAATAGGCTTATTTGGAACAAAATGAGCTTTTCTCCACCTTGAAAATTATGATTTGCAGGAAGTATTCCTTTCAAAAACTAACTCAATTTTCACCAGGAAGCAATGTGTTAGATGCTCCTGCTTCTAACACTAAAGTTGTTTTTTGGAGAGATACATGTGTTTCCTCAGTACAGTGGAACAGGCAATTTGAAGCAAAAAGAGCCTTTCACCACCTTGAAACACCTAAGTTGCAGAAAGTATTCCTTTTAAAAACTAACTCAATTCTCACAGGGAAACAATGTGCTAGGTGTCACTGCTTCTAACACAAATGGGTTTCTTTCGAGAGATACATGTGTTTCATCAACTCAGGTGAATAGGCCTATTTGGAAGAAAATGAGCCTTACTCCTCCTTGAAAATTCTGATTTGCAAGAAGTATTCTTTTCAAAAACTAATTCAATTCGCAGAAGGAAAGAATGTTATAGATGCTCCTGCATCTAGCACAGATGGTTCTCACGAGAAAGATACATGTGTTTCTTTCCTTTAGCTGAACAGGCCTATTTGGAACAAAATGATCCTTTCTCCACCTTGAAAATTCTGATTTGCAGGAAGTGTTCCTTTCAAAAACAAACTCAATTCTCACAGGGAAACAGTTTGCTAGATGCTCTGCCTCTAACACAGATGGTTTCCTTCGAAAGACATATGTGTTTTGTCAACTCAGCTAAATAGGCCTATTTGAAACAGAATGTGCCTTCCTCCACCTAGATAACTATGATTTTTGGAATTGTTCCTTTCAAAAACTAACTCAGTTCTCACAGGGAAAAAATGTGCTAAATGCTACTGCTTCTAACACAAATGGGTTTCTTTCAAGAGATACATGCATTTCATCAAGTCAGCTGAATAGACCTATGTGGAACAAAGAAAGCCTATCTCCACATTGAAAAACCCAAGTTTAAGGAAGCATTCCTTTAACAAATAAATCAATTCTCACAAGGAATCAATGTGCTAGATGGTGCTGCTTCTAACATAGATAGTTTTTTGGAGAGATACATGTGTTTCTTCAACTCAGCTGAATAGGCCTATTTGGAGCAAAGAGAGCCGAAATAAACCCGGAAACACCTAAGTGGCAGGAAGTATTCCTTTCAAAAACTAACTCAATTTTTGCAGGGAAACAATGTGCTAAATGCTCCTACTTCTCACACAGATGATTTTCTTCAACAGATTCATTTGTTTCATCACCTTAGCTGAATAGGCCTATTTAGAAAAAAATGAGCCTTTCTCTACCTTGAAAACTATGATTTTCAGGAAGTATTCCTTTCAAAAACTAACTCAGTTCATACAGGGAAACAGTGTGCTGAATACTACTGCTTCTGTAATAAATGGATTTCTTTCAAGATATACGTGTGTTTCATCAACTCAGCTGACTAGGCCTATTTGGAACAAGAGAGCCTGTCTCCACGTTGAATAACATCATTTGCAGGAAGTATTCCTTTAAAAACTAACTCAATTCTAATAAAGAAACAATGTTCTACATGGTTCTCCTAGTAAAACAGATGGTTTTCTTATAGGGATACATGTGTTTTTTCAACTCAGCTGAATAGGCCTATCTTTTAGCAAACAGAGCCTATCTCCACCTTGAAACACCTAAGTTGCAGGAAGTATTTCTCTCAAAGACTAACTCAATTTTAACAGGGAAACAATATGCAAGATGGTCTGCTTCTAAAACAGATGGTCAATTTTCGACAGCTACATGTGTTTTTTCACCTTAGCTGAATAGGCCTATTTGGAAGAAAATGAGCCTTTCACCACCTTGAATATGTGATTTGCAGGAAATACTCCTTTCAAATACTGACTCAATTCTCACAGTGAAACAATGTGCTGGATGCTGCTGCTTCTAACACACATGGTTTTCTTTCCAGAGATATTTGTGTTTCATTAACCTAGTTGTATAGTCCTATTGGGAACAAAGAGAGGCTATCTCCACCTTAAAAAACAAATGTAGCAAGAAGTATTCCTTTCAAAAACTAACACAATTATCACAGGGAAGCAATGAGCTAGATGCTTCGGCTTCTAACACAGATGGTTTTCTTTGAGACACACATACATTTCGTCAAGTTGGCTGAATAGGCCTAATTGAAACAGAATATGCCTTCCTCCACATTGATAAGTATGATTTGTAGGATTTCTTACTTTCAAAAATTAACTCAGTTCTCACAGGGAACTATGTGCTAGATGCTGCAGTTTCTAACATAGATGGTTTTCTTTGGAGAAATTCAACTATTTCTACAATTCAGCTGAACAGGCATATTTAGAGCAAACAGAGCCTATCTCCACCTTGAAACACCTAAGTTGCAGAAAGTATTCCTTTCAAAAACTAACTCATTTTTAACTGGGAAAGGATGTGCTAGATGCTCCTGATTCTAACACAGATGGTCAATTTTCAAGACATAAATATGTTTCTTCAACTTAGCTGAATAGGCCTATTTAGAACAAAAAGAGCCTTTCTCAAGCATGATAACTATTGTTTTCAGGAAGTATTCCTTTTGAAAACTAACTCAATTTTCACAGGGAAACAATGTGCTACATGCTTCAGCTTCTGACATAGATGGTTTTCTTCAAAGAGATACCTGTGTTTCTTCAACTCAGCTGAATAGGCCTATTTACAGCTAAGAAAGCCAAACTACACCTTGAAACACATAAGTTGCAGGAGGTGTTCCTTTCAAAAACTAACACAATTCTCATAGGGAAACAATGTGCTAGATTTTCCTGCTTCTAGCACAGATAGATTTCTTTCGAGAGATACATGTGATTCTTCACCTTAGCTGAATAAGTGTGTTTGGAAAAATTAAGCCTTTCTCCTCCTTGAAAATTCTGATTTACAGGAGAAATTCCTTTCAAAAACTAACTCAATTCTCACAGGGAAACAATGTGCTAGGTGTGTAGCCTCTAATATTGATGGTTTTCTTTGGAGAGATACATGTGTTTCTTCAACTCAGCCAAATAGGCCTATTAGGAGCAAACAGAACCAATCTCCACGAGAAACACCTAAGTTGCAGGATGTATTCTTGTCAAAAAGTAATTCAATTCTCACAGGGAAACATTGTGATAGATGCTCCTGCTTCTAAAACACATGGTTTTCTTCAAAGGATTCATTTGTTTCTTCAACTTAGCTGACGAGGCCTATTGAGTTCAAAATGACCCTTTCATCACCTTGAAAACTATGGTTTGCAGGAAGTGTACCTTTCAAAAACAAACTCAATTCTCACAGGGAAACAGTGTGCTAGATGCACTGCCTCTAACACTGATAGTTTTCTTTGAGAGACACGTGTTTCCTCAACTCAGCTGGATAGGCCTATTTGAAACAGAATGAGCCTTCCTCCCCCTAGATAGCTATGATTTCTAGGAATTCTTCCTCCCAAAAACTAACACAATTCTAAGAGGGAAACAATGTCCTAGATGCTACTGCTGCTAACACAAATGGGTTTCTTTAGGGAGATACATGCGTTTCATCAACTCAGCTCAATAGGCTTATTTGGAACAAAATGAGCTTTTCTCCACCTTGAAAATTATGATTTGCAGGAAGTATTCCTTTCAAAAACTAACTCAATTTTCACCAGGAAGCAATGTGTTAGATGCTCCTGCTTCTAACACTAAAGTTGTTTTTTGGAGAGATACATGTGTTTCCTCAGTACAGTGGAACAGGCAATTTGAAGCAAAAAGAGCCTTTCACCACCTTGAAACACCTAAGTTGCAGAAAGTATTCCTTTTAAAAACTAACTCAATTCTCACAGGGAAACAATGTGCTAGGTGTCACTGCTTCTAACACAAATGGGTTTCTTTCGAGAGATACATGTGTTTCATCAACTCAGGTGAATAGGCCTATTTGGAAGAAAATGAGCCTTACTCCTCCTTGAAAATTCTGATTTGCAAGAAGTATTCTTTTCAAAAACTAATTCAATTCGCAGAAGGAAAGAATGTTATAGATGCTCCTGCATCTAGCACAGATGGTTCTCACGAGAAAGATACATGTGTTTCTTTCCTTTAGCTGAACAGGCCTATTTGGAACAAAATGATCCTTTCTCCACCTTGAAAATTCTGATTTGCAGGAAGTGTTCCTTTCAAAAACAAACTCAATTCTCACAGGGAAACAGTTTGCTAGATGCTCTGCCTCTAACACAGATGGTTTCCTTCGAAAGACATATGTGTTTTGTCAACTCAGCTAAATAGGCCTATTTGAAACAGAATGTGCCTTCCTCCACCTAGATAACTATGATTTTTGGAATTGTTCCTTTCAAAAACTAACTCAGTTCTCACAGGGAAAAAATGTGCTAAATGCTACTGCTTCTAACACAAATGGGTTTCTTTCAAGAGATACATGCATTTCATCAAGTCAGCTGAATAGACCTATGTGGAACAAAGAAAGCCTATCTCCACATTGAAAAACCCAAGTTTAAGGAAGCATTCCTTTAACAAATAAATCAATTCTCACAAGGAATCAATGTGCTAGATGGTGCTGCTTCTAACATAGATAGTTTTTTGGAGAGATACATGTGTTTCTTCAACTCAGCTGAATAGGCCTATTTGGAGCAAAGAGAGCCGAAATAAACCCGGAAACACCTAAGTGGCAGGAAGTATTCCTTTCAAAAACTAACTCAATTTTTGCAGGGAAACAATGTGCTAAATGCTCCTACTTCTCACACAGATGATTTTCTTCAACAGATTCATTTGTTTCATCACCTTAGCTGAATAGGCCTATTTAGAAAAAAATGAGCCTTTCTCTACCTTGAAAACTATGATTTTCAGGAAGTATTCCTTTCAAAAACTAACTCAGTGCATACAGGGAAACAGTGTGCTGAATACTACTGCTTCTGTAATAAATGGATTTCTTTCAAGATATACGTGTGTTTCATCAACTCAGCTGACTAGGCCTATTTGGAACAAGAGAGCCTGTCTCCACGTTGAATAACATCATTTGCAGGAAGTATTCCTTTAAAAACTAACTCAATTCTAATAAAGAAACAATGTTCTACATGGTTCTCCTAGTAAAACAGATGGTTTTCTTATAGGGATACATGTGTTTTTTCAACTCAGCTGAATAGGCCTATCTTTTAGCAAACAGAGCCTATCTCCACCTTGAAACACCTAAGTTGCAGGAAGTATTTCTCTCAAAGACTAACTCAATTTTAACAGGGAAACAATATGCAAGATGGTCTGCTTCTAAAACAGATGGTCAATTTTCGACAGCTACATGTGTTTTTTCACCTTAGCTGAATAGGCCTATTTGGAAGAAAATGAGCCTTTCACCACCTTGAATATGTGATTTGCAGGAAATACTCCTTTCAAATACTGACTCAATTCTCACAGTGAAACAATGTGCTGGATGCTGCTGCTTCTAACACACATGGTTTTCTTTCCAGAGATATTTGTGTTTCATTAACCTAGTTGTATAGTCCTATTGGGAACAAAGAGAGGCTATCTCCACCTTAAAAAACAAATGTAGCAAGAAGTATTCCTTTCAAAAACTAACACAATTATCACAGGGAAGCAATGAGCTAGATGCTTCGGCTTCTAACACAGATGGTTTTCTTTGAGACACACATACATTTCGTCAAGTTGGCTGAATAGGCCTAATTGAAACAGAATATGCCTTCCTCCACATTGATAAGTATGATTTGTAGGATTTCTTACTTTCAAAAATTAACTCAGTTCTCACAGGGAACTATGTGCTAGATGCTGCAGTTTCTAACATAGATGGTTTTCTTTGGAGAAATTCAACTATTTCTACAATTCAGCTGAACAGGCATATTTAGAGCAAACAGAGCCTATCTCCACCTTGAAACACCTAAGTTGCAGAAAGTATTCCTTTCAAAAACTAACTCATTTTTAACTGGGAAAGGATGTGCTAGATGCTCCTGATTCTAACACAGATGGTCAATTTTCAAGACATAAATATGTTTCTTCAACTTAGCTGAATAGGCCTATTTAGAACAAAAAGAGCCTTTCTCAAGCATGATAACTATTGTTTTCAGGAAGTATTCCTTTTGAAAACTAACTCAATTTTCACAGGGAAACAATGTGCTACATGCTTCAGCTTCTGACATAGATGGTTTTCTTCAAAGAGATACCTGTGTTTCTTCAACTCAGCTGAATAGGCCTATTTACAGCTAAGAAAGCCAAACTACACCTTGAAACACATAAGTTGCAGGAGGTGTTCCTTTCAAAAACTAACACAATTCTCATAGGGAAACAATGTGCTAGATTTTCCTGCTTCTAGCACAGATAGATTTCTTTCGAGAGATACATGTGATTCTTCACCTTAGCTGAATAAGTGTGTTTGGAAAAATTAAGCCTTTCTCCTCCTTGAAAATTCTGATTTACAGGAGAAATTCCTTTCAAAAACTAACTCAATTCTCACAGGGAAACAATGTGCTAGGTGTGTAGCCTCTAATATTGATGGTTTTCTTTGGAGAGATACATGTGTTTCTTCAACTCAGCCAAATAGGCCTATTAGGAGCAAACAGAACCAATCTCCACGAGAAACACCTAAGTTGCAGGATGTATTCTTGTCAAAAAGTAATTCAATTCTCACAGGGAAACATTGTGATAGATGCTCCTGCTTCTAAAACACATGGTTTTCTTCAAAGGATTCATTTGTTTCTTCAACTTAGCTGACGAGGCCTATTGAGTTCAAAATGACCCTTTCATCACCTTGAAAACTATGGTTTGCAGGAAGTGTACCTTTCAAAAACAAACTCAATTCTCACAGGGAAACAGTGTGCTAGATGCACTGCCTCTAACACTGATAGTTTTCTTTGAGAGACACGTGTTTCCTCAACTCAGCTGGATAGGCCTATTTGAAACAGAATGAGCCTTCCTCCCCCTAGATAGCTATGATTTCTAGGAATTCTTCCTCCCAAAAACTAACACAATTCTAAGAGGGAAACAATGTCCTAGATGCTACTGCTGCTAACACAAATGGGTTTCTTTAGGGAGATACATGCGTTTCATCAACTCAGCTCAATAGGCTTATTTGGAACAAAATGAGCTTTTCTCCACCTTGAAAATTATGATTTGCAGGAAGTATTCCTTTCAAAAACTAACTCAATTTTCACCAGGAAGCAGTGTGTTAGATGCTCCTGCTTCTAACACTAAAGTTGTTTTTTGGAGAGATACATGTGTTTCCTCAGTACAGTGGAACAGGCAATTTGAAGCAAAAAGAGCCTTTCACCACCTTGAAACACCTAAGTTGCAGAAAGTATTCCTTTTAAAAACTAACTCAATTCTCACAGGGAAACAATGTGCTAGGTGTCACTGCTTCTAACACAAATGGGTTTCTTTCGAGAGATACATGTGTTTCATCAACTCAGGTGAATAGGCCTATTTGGAAGAAAATGAGCCTTACTCCTCCTTGAAAATTCTGATTTGCAAGAAGTATTCTTTTCAAAAACTAATTCAATTCGCAGAAGGAAAGAATGTTATAGATGCTCCTGCATCTAGCACAGATGGTTCTCACGAGAAAGATACATGTGTTTCTTTCCTTTAGCTGAACAGGCCTATTTGGAACAAAATGATCCTTTCTCCACCTTGAAAATTCTGATTTGCAGGAAGTGTTCCTTTCAAAAACAAACTCAATTCTCACAGGGAAACAGTTTGCTAGATGCTCTGCCTCTAACACAGATGGTTTCCTTCGAAAGACATATGTGTTTTGTCAACTCAGCTAAATAGGCCTATTTGAAACAGAATGTGCCTTCCTCCACCTAGATAATTATGATTTTTGGAATTGTTCCTTTCAAAAACTAACTCAGTTCTCACAGGGAAAAAATGTGCTAAATGCTACTGCTTCTAACACAAATGGGTTTCTTTCAAGAGATACATGCATTTCATCAAGTCAGCTGAATAGACCTATGTGGAACAAAGAAAGCCTATCTCCACATTGAAAAACCCAAGTTTAAGGAAGCATTCCTTTAACAAATAAATCAATTCTCACAAGGAATCAATGTGCTAGATGGTGCTGCTTCTAACATAGATAGTTTTTTGGAGAGATACATGTGTTTCTTCAACTCAGCTGAATAGGCCTATTTGGAGCAAAGAGAGCCGAAATAAACCCGGAAACACCTAAGTGGCAGGAAGTATTCCTTTCAAAAACTAACTCAATTTTTGCAGGGAAACAATGTGCTAAATGCTCCTACTTCTCACACAGATGATTTTCTTCAACAGATTCATTTGTTTCATCACCTTAGCTGAATAGGCCTATTTAGAAAAAAATGAGCCTTTCTCTACCTTGAAAACTATGATTTTCAGGAAGTATTCCTTTCAAAAACTAACTCAGTTCATACAGGGAAACAGTGTGCTGAATACTACTGCTTCTGTAATAAATGGATTTCTTTCAAGATATACATGTGTTTCATCAACTCAGCTGACTAGGCCTATTTGGAACAAGAGAGCCTGTCTCCACGTTGAATAGCATCATTTGCAGGAAGTATTCCTTTAAAAACTAACTCAATTCTAATAAAGAAACAATGTTCTACATGGTTCTCCTAGTAAAACAGATGGTTTTCTTATAGGGATACATGTGTTTTTTCAACTCAGCTGAATAGGCCTATCTTTTAGCAAACAGAGCCTATCTCCACCTTGAAACACCTAAGTTGCAGGAAGTATTTCTCTCAAAGACTAACTCAATTTTAACAGGGAAACAATATGCAAGATGGTCTGCTTCTAAAACAGATGGTCAATTTTCGACAGCTACATGTGTTTTTTCACCTTAGCTGAATAGGCCTATTTGGAAGAAAATGAGCCTTTCACCACCTTGAATATGTGATTTGCAGGAAATACTCCTTTCAAATACTGACTCAATTCTCACAGTGAAACAATGTGCTGGATGCTGCTGCTTCTAACACACATGGTTTTCTTTCCAGAGATATTTGTGTTTCATTAACCTAGTTGTATAGTCCTATTGGGAACAAAGAGAGGCTATCTCCACCTTAAAAAACAAATGTAGCAAGAAGTATTCCTTTCAAAAACTAACACAATTATCACAGGGAAGCAATGAGCTAGATGCTTCGGCTTCTAACACAGATGGTTTTCTTTGAGACACACATACATTTCGTCAAGTTGGCTGAATAGGCCTAATTGAAACAGAATATGCCTTCCTCCACATTGATAAGTATGATTTGTAGGATTTCTTACTTTCAAAAATTAACTCAGTTCTCACAGGGAACTATGTGCTAGATGCTGCAGTTTCTAACATAGATGGTTTTCTTTGGAGAAATTCAACTATTTCTACAATTCAGCTGAACAGGCATATTTAGAGCAAACAGAGCCTATCTCCACCTTGAAACACCTAAGTTGCAGAAAGTATTCCTTTCAAAAACTAACTCATTTTTAACTGGGAAAGGATGTGCTAGATGCTCCTGATTCTAACACAGATGGTCAATTTTCAAGACATAAATATGTTTCTTCAACTTAGCTGAATAGGCCTATTTAGAACAAAAAGAGCCTTTCTCAAGCATGATAACTATTGTTTTCAGGAAGTATTCCTTTTGAAAACTAACTCAATTTTCACAGGGAAACAATGTGCTACATGCTTCAGCTTCTGACATAGATGGTTTTCTTCAAAGAGATACCTGTGTTTCTTCAACTCAGCTGAATAGGCCTATTTACAGCTAAGAAAGCCAAACTACACCTTGAAACACATAAGTTGCAGGAGGTGTTCCTTTCAAAAACTAACACAATTCTCATAGGGAAACAATGTGCTAGATTTTCCTGCTTCTAGCACAGATAGATTTCTTTCGAGAGATACATGTGATTCTTCACCTTAGCTGAATAAGTGTGTTTGGAAAAATTAAGCCTTTCTCCTCCTTGAAAATTCTGATTTACAGGAGAAATTCCTTTCAAAAACTAACTCAATTCTCACAGGGAAACAATGTGCTAGGTGTGTAGCCTCTAATATTGATGGTTTTCTTTGGAGAGATACATGTGTTTCTTCAACTCAGCCAAATAGGCCTATTAGGAGCAAACAGAACCAATCTCCACGAGAAACACCTAAGTTGCAGGATGTATTCTTGTCAAAAAGTAATTCAATTCTCACAGGGAAACATTGTGATAGATGCTCCTGCTTCTAAAACACATGGTTTTCTTCAAAGGATTCATTTGTTTCTTCAACTTAGCTGACGAGGCCTATTGAGTTCAAAATGACCCTTTCATCACCTTGAAAACTATGGTTTGCAGGAAGTGTACCTTTCAAAAACAAACTCAATTCTCACAGGGAAACAGTGTGCTAGATGCACTGCCTCTAACACTGATAGTTTTCTTTGAGAGACACGTGTTTCCTCAACTCAGCTGGATAGGCCTATTTGAAACAGAATGAGCCTTCCTCCCCCTAGATAGCTATGATTTCTAGGAATTCTTCCTCCCAAAAACTAACACAATTCTAAGAGGGAAACAATGTCCTAGATGCTACTGCTGCTAACACAAATGGGTTTCTTTAGGGAGATACATGCGTTTCATCAACTCAGCTCAATAGGCTTATTTGGAACAAAATGAGCTTTTCTCCACCTTGAAAATTATGATTTGCAGGAAGTATTCCTTTCAAAAACTAACTCAATTTTCACCAGGAAGCAATGTGTTAGATGCTCCTGCTTCTAACACTAAAGTTGTTTTTTGGAGAGATACATGTGTTTCCTCAGTACAGTGGAACAGGCAATTTGAAGCAAAAAGAGCCTTTCACCACCTTGAAACACCTAAGTTGCAGAAAGTATTCCTTTTAAAAACTAACTCAATTCTCACAGGGAAACAATGTGCTAGGTGTCACTGCTTCTAACACAAATGGGTTTCTTTCGAGAGATACATGTGTTTCATCAACTCAGGTGAATAGGCCTATTTGGAAGAAAATGAGCCTTACTCCTCCTTGAAAATTCTGATTTGCAAGAAGTATTCTTTTCAAAAACTAATTCAATTCGCAGAAGGAAAGAATGTTATAGATGCTCCTGCATCTAGCACAGATGGTTCTCACGAGAAAGATACATGTGTTTCTTTCCTTTAGCTGAACAGGCCTATTTGGAACAAAATGATCCTTTCTCCACCTTGAAAATTCTGATTTGCAGGAAGTGTTCCTTTCAAAAACAAACTCAATTCTCACAGGGAAACAGTTTGCTAGATGCTCTGCCTCTAACACAGATGGTTTCCTTCGAAAGACATATGTGTTTTGTCAACTCAGCTAAATAGGCCTATTTGAAACAGAATGTGCCTTCCTCCACCTAGATAATTATGATTTTTGGAATTGTTCCTTTCAAAAACTAACTCAGTTCTCACAGGGAAAAAATGTGCTAAATGCTACTGCTTCTAACACAAATGGGTTTCTTTCAAGAGATACATGCATTTCATCAAGTCAGCTGAATAGACCTATGTGGAACAAAGAAAGCCTATCTCCACATTGAAAAACCCAAGTTTAAGGAAGCATTCCTTTAACAAATAAATCAATTCTCACAAGGAATCAATGTGCTAGATGGTGCTGCTTCTAACATAGATAGTTTTTTGGAGAGATACATGTGTTTCTTCAACTCAGCTGAATAGGCCTATTTGGAGCAAAGAGAGCCGAAATAAACCCGGAAACACCTAAGTGGCAGGAAGTATTCCTTTCAAAAACTAACTCAATTTTTGCAGGGAAACAATGTGCTAAATGCTCCTACTTCTCACACAGATGATTTTCTTCAACAGATTCATTTGTTTCATCACCTTAGCTGAATAGGCCTATTTAGAAAAAAATGAGCCTTTCTCTACCTTGAAAACTATGATTTTCAGGAAGTATTCCTTTCAAAAACTAACTCAGTTCATACAGGGAAACAGTGTGCTGAATACTACTGCTTCTGTAATAAATGGATTTCTTTCAAGATATACATGTGTTTCATCAACTCAGCTGACTAGGCCTATTTGGAACAAGAGAGCCTGTCTCCACGTTGAATAGCATCATTTGCAGGAAGTATTCCTTTAAAAACTAACTCAATTCTAATAAAGAAACAATGTTCTACATGGTTCTCCTAGTAAAACAGATGGTTTTCTTATAGGGATACATGTGTTTTTTCAACTCAGCTGAATAGGCCTATCTTTTAGCAAACAGAGCCTATCTCCACCTTGAAACACCTAAGTTGCAGGAAGTATTTCTCTCAAAGACTAACTCAATTTTAACAGGGAAACAATATGCAAGATGGTCTGCTTCTAAAACAGATGGTCAATTTTCGACAGCTACATGTGTTTTTTCACCTTAGCTGAATAGGCCTATTTGGAAGAAAATGAGCCTTTCACCACCTTGAATATGTGATTTGCAGGAAATACTCCTTTCAAATACTGACTCAATTCTCACAGTGAAACAATGTGCTGGATGCTGCTGCTTCTAACACACATGGTTTTCTTTCCAGAGATATTTGTGTTTCATTAACCTAGTTGTATAGTCCTATTGGGAACAAAGAGAGGCTATCTCCACCTTAAAAAACAAATGTAGCAAGAAGTATTCCTTTCAAAAACTAACACAATTATCACAGGGAAGCAATGAGCTAGATGCTTCGGCTTCTAACACAGATGGTTTTCTTTGAGACACACATACATTTCGTCAAGTTGGCTGAATAGGCCTAATTGAAACAGAATATGCCTTCCTCCACATTGATAAGTATGATTTGTAGGATTTCTTACTTTCAAAAATTAACTCAGTTCTCACAGGGAACTATGTGCTAGATGCTGCAGTTTCTAACATAGATGGTTTTCTTTGGAGAAATTCAACTATTTCTACAATTCAGCTGAACAGGCATATTTAGAGCAAACAGAGCCTATCTCCACCTTGAAACACCTAAGTTGCAGAAAGTATTCCTTTCAAAAACTAACTCATTTTTAACTGGGAAAGGATGTGCTAGATGCTCCTGATTCTAACACAGATGGTCAATTTTCAAGACATAAATATGTTTCTTCAACTTAGCTGAATAGGCCTATTTAGAACAAAAAGAGCCTTTCTCAAGCATGATAACTATTGTTTTCAGGAAGTATTCCTTTTGAAAACTAACTCAATTTTCACAGGGAAACAATGTGCTACATGCTTCAGCTTCTGACATAGATGGTTTTCTTCAAAGAGATACCTGTGTTTCTTCAACTCAGCTGAATAGGCCTATTTACAGCTAAGAAAGCCAAACTACACCTTGAAACACATAAGTTGCAGGAGGTGTTCCTTTCAAAAACTAACACAATTCTCATAGGGAAACAATGTGCTAGATTTTCCTGCTTCTAGCACAGATAGATTTCTTTCGAGAGATACATGTGATTCTTCACCTTAGCTGAATAAGTGTGTTTGGAAAAATTAAGCCTTTCTCCTCCTTGAAAATTCTGATTTACAGGAGAAATTCCTTTCAAAAACTAACTCAATTCTCACAGGGAAACAATGTGCTAGGTGTGTAGCCTCTAATATTGATGGTTTTCTTTGGAGAGATACATGTGTTTCTTCAACTCAGCCAAATAGGCCTATTAGGAGCAAACAGAACCAATCTCCACGAGAAACACCTAAGTTGCAGGATGTATTCTTGTCAAAAAGTAATTCAATTCTCACAGGGAAACATTGTGATAGATGCTCCTGCTTCTAAAACACATGGTTTTCTTCAAAGGATTCATTTGTTTCTTCAACTTAGCTGACGAGGCCTATTGAGTTCAAAATGACCCTTTCATCACCTTGAAAACTATGGTTTGCAGGAAGTGTACCTTTCAAAAACAAACTCAATTCTCACAGGGAAACAGTGTGCTAGATGCACTGCCTCTAACACTGATAGTTTTCTTTGAGAGACACGTGTTTCCTCAACTCAGCTGGATAGGCCTATTTGAAACAGAATGAGCCTTCCTCCCCCTAGATAGCTATGATTTCTAGGAATTCTTCCTCCCAAAAACTAACACAATTCTAAGAGGGAAACAATGTCCTAGATGCTACTGCTGCTAACACAAATGGGTTTCTTTAGGGAGATACATGCGTTTCATCAACTCAGCTCAATAGGCTTATTTGGAACAAAATGAGCTTTTCTCCACCTTGAAAATTATGATTTGCAGGAAGTATTCCTTTCAAAAACTAACTCAATTTTCACCAGGAAGCAATGTGTTAGATGCTCCTGCTTCTAACACTAAAGTTGTTTTTTGGAGAGATACATGTGTTTCCTCAGTACAGTGGAACAGGCAATTTGAAGCAAAAAGAGCCTTTCACCACCTTGAAACACCTAAGTTGCAGAAAGTATTCCTTTTAAAAACTAACTCAATTCTCACAGGGAAACAATGTGCTAGGTGTCACTGCTTCTAACACAAATGGGTTTCTTTCGAGAGATACATGTGTTTCATCAACTCAGGTGAATAGGCCTATTTGGAAGAAAATGAGCCTTACTCCTCCTTGAAAATTCTGATTTGCAAGAAGTATTCTTTTCAAAAACTAATTCAATTCGCAGAAGGAAAGAATGTTATAGATGCTCCTGCATCTAGCACAGATGGTTCTCACGAGAAAGATACATGTGTTTCTTTCCTTTAGCTGAACAGGCCTATTTGGAACAAAATGATCCTTTCTCCACCTTGAAAATTCTGATTTGCAGGAAGTGTTCCTTTCAAAAACAAACTCAATTCTCACAGGGAAACAGTTTGCTAGATGCTCTGCCTCTAACACAGATGGTTTCCTTCGAAAGACATATGTGTTTTGTCAACTCAGCTAAATAGGCCTATTTGAAACAGAATGTGCCTTCCTCCACCTAGATAACTATGATTTTTGGAATTGTTCCTTTCAAAAACTAACTCAGTTCTCACAGGGAAAAAATGTGCTAAATGCTACTGCTTCTAACACAAATGGGTTTCTTTCAAGAGATACATGCATTTCATCAAGTCAGCTGAATAGACCTATGTGGAACAAAGAAAGCCTATCTCCACATTGAAAAACCCAAGTTTAAGGAAGCATTCCTTTAACAAATAAATCAATTCTCACAAGGAATCAATGTGCTAGATGGTGCTGCTTCTAACATAGATAGTTTTTTGGAGAGATACATGTGTTTCTTCAACTCAGCTGAATAGGCCTATTTGGAGCAAAGAGAGCCGAAATAAACCCGGAAACACCTAAGTGGCAGGAAGTATTCCTTTCAAAAACTAACTCAATTTTTGCAGGGAAACAATGTGCTAAATGCTCCTACTTCTCACACAGATGATTTTCTTCAACAGATTCATTTGTTTCATCACCTTAGCTGAATAGGCCTATTTAGAAAAAAATGAGCCTTTCTCTACCTTGAAAACTATGATTTTCAGGAAGTATTCCTTTCAAAAACTAACTCAGTTCATACAGGGAAACAGTGTGCTGAATACTACTGCTTCTGTAATAAATGGATTTCTTTCAAGATATACATGTGTTTCATCAACTCAGCTGACTAGGCCTATTTGGAACAAGAGAGCCTGTCTCCACGTTGAATAGCATCATTTGCAGGAAGTATTCCTTTAAAAACTAACTCAATTCTAATAAAGAAACAATGTTCTACATGGTTCTCCTAGTAAAACAGATGGTTTTCTTATAGGGATACATGTGTTTTTTCAACTCAGCTGAATAGGCCTATCTTTTAGCAAACAGAGCCTATCTCCACCTTGAAACACCTAAGTTGCAGGAAGTATTTCTCTCAAAGACTAACTCAATTTTAACAGGGAAACAATATGCAAGATGGTCTGCTTCTAAAACAGATGGTCAATTTTCGACAGCTACATGTGTTTTTTCACCTTAGCTGAATAGGCCTATTTGGAAGAAAATGAGCCTTTCACCACCTTGAATATGTGATTTGCAGGAAATACTCCTTTCAAATACTGACTCAATTCTCACAGTGAAACAATGTGCTGGATGCTGCTGCTTCTAACACACATGGTTTTCTTTCCAGAGATATTTGTGTTTCATTAACCTAGTTGTATAGTCCTATTGGGAACAAAGAGAGGCTATCTCCACCTTAAAAAACAAATGTAGCAAGAAGTATTCCTTTCAAAAACTAACACAATTATCACAGGGAAGCAATGAGCTAGATGCTTCGGCTTCTAACACAGATGGTTTTCTTTGAGACACACATACATTTCGTCAAGTTGGCTGAATAGGCCTAATTGAAACAGAATATGCCTTCCTCCACATTGATAAGTATGATTTGTAGGATTTCTTACTTTCAAAAATTAACTCAGTTCTCACAGGGAACTATGTGCTAGATGCTGCAGTTTCTAACATAGATGGTTTTCTTTGGAGAAATTCAACTATTTCTACAATTCAGCTGAACAGGCATATTTAGAGCAAACAGAGCCTATCTCCACCTTGAAACACCTAAGTTGCAGAAAGTATTCCTTTCAAAAACTAACTCATTTTTAACTGGGAAAGGATGTGCTAGATGCTCCTGATTCTAACACAGATGGTCAATTTTCAAGACATAAATATGTTTCTTCAACTTAGCTGAATAGGCCTATTTAGAACAAAAAGAGCCTTTCTCAAGCATGATAACTATTGTTTTCAGGAAGTATTCCTTTTGAAAACTAACTCAATTTTCACAGGGAAACAATGTGCTACATGCTTCAGCTTCTGACATAGATGGTTTTCTTCAAAGAGATACCTGTGTTTCTTCAACTCAGCTGAATAGGCCTATTTACAGCTAAGAAAGCCAAACTACACCTTGAAACACATAAGTTGCAGGAGGTGTTCCTTTCAAAAACTAACACAATTCTCATAGGGAAACAATGTGCTAGATTTTCCTGCTTCTAGCACAGATAGATTTCTTTCGAGAGATACATGTGATTCTTCACCTTAGCTGAATAAGTGTGTTTGGAAAAATTAAGCCTTTCTCCTCCTTGAAAATTCTGATTTACAGGAGAAATTCCTTTCAAAAACTAACTCAATTCTCACAGGGAAACAATGTGCTAGGTGTGTAGCCTCTAATATTGATGGTTTTCTTTGGAGAGATACATGTGTTTCTTCAACTCAGCCAAATAGGCCTATTAGGAGCAAACAGAACCAATCTCCACGAGAAACACCTAAGTTGCAGGATGTATTCTTGTCAAAAAGTAATTCAATTCTCACAGGGAAACATTGTGATAGATGCTCCTGCTTCTAAAACACATGGTTTTCTTCAAAGGATTCATTTGTTTCTTCAACTTAGCTGACGAGGCCTATTGAGTTCAAAATGACCCTTTCATCACCTTGAAAACTATGGTTTGCAGGAAGTGTACCTTTCAAAAACAAACTCAATTCTCACAGGGAAACAGTGTGCTAGATGCACTGCCTCTAACACTGATAGTTTTCTTTGAGAGACACGTGTTTCCTCAACTCAGCTGGATAGGCCTATTTGAAACAGAATGAGCCTTCCTCCCCCTAGATAGCTATGATTTCTAGGAATTCTTCCTCCCAAAAACTAACACAATTCTAAGAGGGAAACAATGTCCTAGATGCTACTGCTGCTAACACAAATGGGTTTCTTTAGGGAGATACATGCGTTTCATCAACTCAGCTCAATAGGCTTATTTGGAACAAAATGAGCTTTTCTCCACCTTGAAAATTATGATTTGCAGGAAGTATTCCTTTCAAAAACTAACTCAATTTTCACCAGGAAGCAATGTGTTAGATGCTCCTGCTTCTAACACTAAAGTTGTTTTTTGGAGAGATACATGTGTTTCCTCAGTACAGTGGAACAGGCAATTTGAAGCAAAAAGAGCCTTTCACCACCTTGAAACACCTAAGTTGCAGAAAGTATTCCTTTTAAAAACTAACTCAATTCTCACAGGGAAACAATGTGCTAGGTGTCACTGCTTCTAACACAAATGGGTTTCTTTCGAGAGATACATGTGTTTCATCAACTCAGGTGAATAGGCCTATTTGGAAGAAAATGAGCCTTACTCCTCCTTGAAAATTCTGATTTGCAAGAAGTATTCTTTTCAAAAACTAATTCAATTCGCAGAAGGAAAGAATGTTATAGATGCTCCTGCATCTAGCACAGATGGTTCTCACGAGAAAGATACATGTGTTTCTTTCCTTTAGCTGAACAGGCCTATTTGGAACAAAATGATCCTTTCTCCACCTTGAAAATTCTGATTTGCAGGAAGTGTTCCTTTCAAAAACAAACTCAATTCTCACAGGGAAACAGTTTGCTAGATGCTCTGCCTCTAACACAGATGGTTTCCTTCGAAAGACATATGTGTTTTGTCAACTCAGCTAAATAGGCCTATTTGAAACAGAATGTGCCTTCCTCCACCTAGATAATTATGATTTTTGGAATTGTTCCTTTCAAAAACTAACTCAGTTCTCACAGGGAAAAAATGTGCTAAATGCTACTGCTTCTAACACAAATGGGTTTCTTTCAAGAGATACATGCATTTCATCAAGTCAGCTGAATAGACCTATGTGGAACAAAGAAAGCCTATCTCCACATTGAAAAACCCAAGTTTAAGGAAGCATTCCTTTAACAAATAAATCAATTCTCACAAGGAATCAATGTGCTAGATGGTGCTGCTTCTAACATAGATAGTTTTTTGGAGAGATACATGTGTTTCTTCAACTCAGCTGAATAGGCCTATTTGGAGCAAAGAGAGCCGAAATAAACCCGGAAACACCTAAGTGGCAGGAAGTATTCCTTTCAAAAACTAACTCAATTTTTGCAGGGAAACAATGTGCTAAATGCTCCTACTTCTCACACAGATGATTTTCTTCAACAGATTCATTTGTTTCATCACCTTAGCTGAATAGGCCTATTTAGAAAAAAATGAGCCTTTCTCTACCTTGAAAACTATGATTTTCAGGAAGTATTCCTTTCAAAAACTAACTCAGTTCATACAGGGAAACAGTGTGCTGAATACTACTGCTTCTGTAATAAATGGATTTCTTTCAAGATATACATGTGTTTCATCAACTCAGCTGACTAGGCCTATTTGGAACAAGAGAGCCTGTCTCCACGTTGAATAGCATCATTTGCAGGAAGTATTCCTTTAAAAACTAACTCAATTCTAATAAAGAAACAATGTTCTACATGGTTCTCCTAGTAAAACAGATGGTTTTCTTATAGGGATACATGTGTTTTTTCAACTCAGCTGAATAGGCCTATCTTTTAGCAAACAGAGCCTATCTCCACCTTGAAACACCTAAGTTGCAGGAAGTATTTCTCTCAAAGACTAACTCAATTTTAACAGGGAAACAATATGCAAGATGGTCTGCTTCTAAAACAGATGGTCAATTTTCGACAGCTACATGTGTTTTTTCACCTTAGCTGAATAGGCCTATTTGGAAGAAAATGAGCCTTTCACCACCTTGAATATGTGATTTGCAGGAAATACTCCTTTCAAATACTGACTCAATTCTCACAGTGAAACAATGTGCTGGATGCTGCTGCTTCTAACACACATGGTTTTCTTTCCAGAGATATTTGTGTTTCATTAACCTAGTTGTATAGTCCTATTGGGAACAAAGAGAGGCTATCTCCACCTTAAAAAACAAATGTAGCAAGAAGTATTCCTTTCAAAAACTAACACAATTATCACAGGGAAGCAATGAGCTAGATGCTTCGGCTTCTAACACAGATGGTTTTCTTTGAGACACACATACATTTCGTCAAGTTGGCTGAATAGGCCTAATTGAAACAGAATATGCCTTCCTCCACATTGATAAGTATGATTTGTAGGATTTCTTACTTTCAAAAATTAACTCAGTTCTCACAGGGAACTATGTGCTAGATGCTGCAGTTTCTAACATAGATGGTTTTCTTTGGAGAAATTCAACTATTTCTACAATTCAGCTGAACAGGCATATTTAGAGCAAACAGAGCCTATCTCCACCTTGAAACACCTAAGTTGCAGAAAGTATTCCTTTCAAAAACTAACTCATTTTTAACTGGGAAAGGATGTGCTAGATGCTCCTGATTCTAACACAGATGGTCAATTTTCAAGACATAAATATGTTTCTTCAACTTAGCTGAATAGGCCTATTTAGAACAAAAAGAGCCTTTCTCAAGCATGATAACTATTGTTTTCAGGAAGTATTCCTTTTGAAAACTAACTCAATTTTCACAGGGAAACAATGTGCTACATGCTTCAGCTTCTGACATAGATGGTTTTCTTCAAAGAGATACCTGTGTTTCTTCAACTCAGCTGAATAGGCCTATTTACAGCTAAGAAAGCCAAACTACACCTTGAAACACATAAGTTGCAGGAGGTGTTCCTTTCAAAAACTAACACAATTCTCATAGGGAAACAATGTGCTAGATTTTCCTGCTTCTAGCACAGATAGATTTCTTTCGAGAGATACATGTGATTCTTCACCTTAGCTGAATAAGTGTGTTTGGAAAAATTAAGCCTTTCTCCTCCTTGAAAATTCTGATTTACAGGAGAAATTCCTTTCAAAAACTAACTCAATTCTCACAGGGAAACAATGTGCTAGGTGTGTAGCCTCTAATATTGATGGTTTTCTTTGGAGAGATACATGTGTTTCTTCAACTCAGCCAAATAGGCCTATTAGGAGCAAACAGAACCAATCTCCACGAGAAACACCTAAGTTGCAGGATGTATTCTTGTCAAAAAGTAATTCAATTCTCACAGGGAAACATTGTGATAGATGCTCCTGCTTCTAAAACACATGGTTTTCTTCAAAGGATTCATTTGTTTCTTCAACTTAGCTGACGAGGCCTATTGAGTTCAAAATGACCCTTTCATCACCTTGAAAACTATGGTTTGCAGGAAGTGTACCTTTCAAAAACAAACTCAATTCTCACAGGGAAACAGTGTGCTAGATGCACTGCCTCTAACACTGATAGTTTTCTTTGAGAGACACGTGTTTCCTCAACTCAGCTGGATAGGCCTATTTGAAACAGAATGAGCCTTCCTCCCCCTAGATAGCTATGATTTCTAGGAATTCTTCCTCCCAAAAACTAACACAATTCTAAGAGGGAAACAATGTCCTAGATGCTACTGCTGCTAACACAAATGGGTTTCTTTAGGGAGATACATGCGTTTCATCAACTCAGCTCAATAGGCTTATTTGGAACAAAATGAGCTTTTCTCCACCTTGAAAATTATGATTTGCAGGAAGTATTCCTTTCAAAAACTAACTCAATTTTCACCAGGAAGCAATGTGTTAGATGCTCCTGCTTCTAACACTAAAGTTGTTTTTTGGAGAGATACATGTGTTTCCTCAGTACAGTGGAACAGGCAATTTGAAGCAAAAAGAGCCTTTCACCACCTTGAAACACCTAAGTTGCAGAAAGTATTCCTTTTAAAAACTAACTCAATTCTCACAGGGAAACAATGTGCTAGGTGTCACTGCTTCTAACACAAATGGGTTTCTTTCGAGAGATACATGTGTTTCATCAACTCAGGTGAATAGGCCTATTTGGAAGAAAATGAGCCTTACTCCTCCTTGAAAATTCTGATTTGCAAGAAGTATTCTTTTCAAAAACTAATTCAATTCGCAGAAGGAAAGAATGTTATAGATGCTCCTGCATCTAGCACAGATGGTTCTCACGAGAAAGATACATGTGTTTCTTTCCTTTAGCTGAACAGGCCTATTTGGAACAAAATGATCCTTTCTCCACCTTGAAAATTCTGATTTGCAGGAAGTGTTCCTTTCAAAAACAAACTCAATTCTCACAGGGAAACAGTTTGCTAGATGCTCTGCCTCTAACACAGATGGTTTCCTTCGAAAGACATATGTGTTTTGTCAACTCAGCTAAATAGGCCTATTTGAAACAGAATGTGCCTTCCTCCACCTAGATAACTATGATTTTTGGAATTGTTCCTTTCAAAAACTAACTCAGTTCTCACAGGGAAAAAATGTGCTAAATGCTACTGCTTCTAACACAAATGGGTTTCTTTCAAGAGATACATGCATTTCATCAAGTCAGCTGAATAGACCTATGTGGAACAAAGAAAGCCTATCTCCACATTGAAAAACCCAAGTTTAAGGAAGCATTCCTTTAACAAATAAATCAATTCTCACAAGGAATCAATGTGCTAGATGGTGCTGCTTCTAACATAGATAGTTTTTTGGAGAGATACATGTGTTTCTTCAACTCAGCTGAATAGGCCTATTTGGAGCAAAGAGAGCCGAAATAAACCCGGAAACACCTAAGTGGCAGGAAGTATTCCTTTCAAAAACTAACTCAATTTTTGCAGGGAAACAATGTGCTAAATGCTCCTACTTCTCACACAGATGATTTTCTTCAACAGATTCATTTGTTTCATCACCTTAGCTGAATAGGCCTATTTAGAAAAAAATGAGCCTTTCTCTACCTTGAAAACTATGATTTTCAGGAAGTATTCCTTTCAAAAACTAACTCAGTTCATACAGGGAAACAGTGTGCTGAATACTACTGCTTCTGTAATAAATGGATTTCTTTCAAGATATACATGTGTTTCATCAACTCAGCTGACTAGGCCTATTTGGAACAAGAGAGCCTGTCTCCACGTTGAATAACATCATTTGCAGGAAGTATTCCTTTAAAAACTAACTCAATTCTAATAAAGAAACAATGTTCTACATGGTTCTCCTAGTAAAACAGATGGTTTTCTTATAGGGATACATGTGTTTTTTCAACTCAGCTGAATAGGCCTATCTTTTAGCAAACAGAGCCTATCTCCACCTTGAAACACCTAAGTTGCAGGAAGTATTTCTCTCAAAGACTAACTCAATTTTAACAGGGAAACAATATGCAAGATGGTCTGCTTCTAAAACAGATGGTCAATTTTCGACAGCTACATGTGTTTTTTCACCTTAGCTGAATAGGCCTATTTGGAAGAAAATGAGCCTTTCACCACCTTGAATATGTGATTTGCAGGAAATACTCCTTTCAAATACTGACTCAATTCTCACAGTGAAACAATGTGCTGGATGCTGCTGCTTCTAACACACATGGTTTTCTTTCCAGAGATATTTGTGTTTCATTAACCTAGTTGTATAGTCCTATTGGGAACAAAGAGAGGCTATCTCCACCTTAAAAAACAAATGTAGCAAGAAGTATTCCTTTCAAAAACTAACACAATTATCACAGGGAAGCAATGAGCTAGATGCTTCGGCTTCTAACACAGATGGTTTTCTTTGAGACACACATACATTTCGTCAAGTTGGCTGAATAGGCCTAATTGAAACAGAATATGCCTTCCTCCACATTGATAAGTATGATTTGTAGGATTTCTTACTTTCAAAAATTAACTCAGTTCTCACAGGGAACTATGTGCTAGATGCTGCAGTTTCTAACATAGATGGTTTTCTTTGGAGAAATTCAACTATTTCTACAATTCAGCTGAACAGGCATATTTAGAGCAAACAGAGCCTATCTCCACCTTGAAACACCTAAGTTGCAGAAAGTATTCCTTTCAAAAACTAACTCATTTTTAACTGGGAAAGGATGTGCTAGATGCTCCTGATTCTAACACAGATGGTCAATTTTCAAGACATAAATATGTTTCTTCAACTTAGCTGAATAGGCCTATTTAGAACAAAAAGAGCCTTTCTCAAGCATGATAACTATTGTTTTCAGGAAGTATTCCTTTTGAAAACTAACTCAATTTTCACAGGGAAACAATGTGCTACATGCTTCAGCTTCTGACATAGATGGTTTTCTTCAAAGAGATACCTGTGTTTCTTCAACTCAGCTGAATAGGCCTATTTACAGCTAAGAAAGCCAAACTACACCTTGAAACACATAAGTTGCAGGAGGTGTTCCTTTCAAAAACTAACACAATTCTCATAGGGAAACAATGTGCTAGATTTTCCTGCTTCTAGCACAGATAGATTTCTTTCGAGAGATACATGTGATTCTTCACCTTAGCTGAATAAGTGTGTTTGGAAAAATTAAGCCTTTCTCCTCCTTGAAAATTCTGATTTACAGGAGAAATTCCTTTCAAAAACTAACTCAATTCTCACAGGGAAACAATGTGCTAGGTGTGTAGCCTCTAATATTGATGGTTTTCTTTGGAGAGATACATGTGTTTCTTCAACTCAGCCAAATAGGCCTATTAGGAGCAAACAGAACCAATCTCCACGAGAAACACCTAAGTTGCAGGATGTATTCTTGTCAAAAAGTAATTCAATTCTCACAGGGAAACATTGTGATAGATGCTCCTGCTTCTAAAACACATGGTTTTCTTCAAAGGATTCATTTGTTTCTTCAACTTAGCTGACGAGGCCTATTGAGTTCAAAATGACCCTTTCATCACCTTGAAAACTATGGTTTGCAGGAAGTGTACCTTTCAAAAACAAACTCAATTCTCACAGGGATACAGTGTGCTAGATGCACTGCCTCTAACACTGATAGTTTTCTTTGAGAGACACGTGTTTCCTCAACTCAGCTGGATAGGCCTATTTGAAACAGAATGAGCGTTCCTCCCCCTAGATAGCTATGATTTCTAAGAATTCTTCCTCCCAAAAACTAACACAATTCTAAAAGGGAAACAATGTCCTAGATGCTACTGCTGCTAACACAAATGGGTTTCTTTAGGGAGATACATGCGTTTCATCAACTCAGCTCAATAGGCTTATTTGGAACAAAATGAGCTTTTCTCCACCTTGAAAATTATGATTTGCAGGAAGTATTCCTTTCAAAAACTAACTCAATTTTCACCAGGAAGCAATGTGTTAGATGCTCCTGCTTCTAACACTAAAGTTGTTTTTTGGAGAGATACATGTGTTTCCTCAGTACAGTGGAACAGGCAATTTGAAGCAAAAAGAGCCTTTCACCACCTTGAAACACCTAAGTTGCAGAAAGTATTCCTTTTAAAAACTAACTCAATTCTCACAGGGAAACAATGTGCTAGGTGTCACTGCTTCTAACACAAATGGGTTTCTTTCGAGAGATACATGTGTTTCATCAACTCAGGTGAATAGGCCTATTTGGAAGAAAATGAGCCTTACTCCTCCTTGAAAATTCTGATTTGCAAGAAGTATTCTTTTCAAAAACTAATTCAATTCGCAGAAGGAAAGAATGTTATAGATGCTCCTGCATCTAGCACAGATGGTTCTCACGAGAAAGATACATGTGTTTCTTTCCTTTAGCTGAACAGGCCTATTTGGAACAAAATGATCCTTTCTCCACCTTGAAAATTCTGATTTGCAGGAAGTGTTCCTTTCAAAAACAAACTCAATTCTCACAGGGAAACAGTTTGCTAGATGCTCTGCCTCTAACACAGATGGTTTCCTTCGAAAGACATATGTGTTTTGTCAACTCAGCTAAATAGGCCTATTTGAAACAGAATGTGCCTTCCTCCACCTAGATAATTATGATTTTTGGAATTGTTCCTTTCAAAAACTAACTCAGTTCTCACAGGGAAAAAATGTGCTAAATGCTACTGCTTCTAACACAAATGGGTTTCTTTCAAGAGATACATGCATTTCATCAAGTCAGCTGAATAGACCTATGTGGAACAAAGAAAGCCTATCTCCACATTGAAAAACCCAAGTTTAAGGAAGCATTCCTTTAACAAATAAATCAATTCTCACAAGGAATCAATGTGCTAGATGGTGCTGCTTCTAACATAGATAGTTTTTTGGAGAGATACATGTGTTTCTTCAACTCAGCTGAATAGGCCTATTTGGAGCAAAGAGAGCCGAAATAAACCCGGAAACACCTAAGTGGCAGGAAGTATTCCTTTCAAAAACTAACTCAATTTTTGCAGGGAAACAATGTGCTAAATGCTCCTACTTCTCACACAGATGATTTTCTTCAACAGATTCATTTGTTTCATCACCTTAGCTGAATAGGCCTATTTAGAAAAAAATGAGCCTTTCTCTACCTTGAAAACTATGATTTTCAGGAAGTATTCCTTTCAAAAACTAACTCAGTTCATACAGGGAAACAGTGTGCTGAATACTACTGCTTCTGTAATAAATGGATTTCTTTCAAGATATACATGTGTTTCATCAACTCAGCTGACTAGGCCTATTTGGAACAAGAGAGCCTGTCTCCACGTTGAATAACATCATTTGCAGGAAGTATTCCTTTAAAAACTAACTCAATTCTAATAAAGAAACAATGTTCTACATGGTTCTCCTAGTAAAACAGATGGTTTTCTTATAGGGATACATGTGTTTTTTCAACTCAGCTGAATAGGCCTATCTTTTAGCAAACAGAGCCTATCTCCACCTTGAAACACCTAAGTTGCAGGAAGTATTTCTCTCAAAGACTAACTCAATTTTAACAGGGAAACAATATGCAAGATGGTCTGCTTCTAAAACAGATGGTCAATTTTCGACAGCTACATGTGTTTTTTCACCTTAGCTGAATAGGCCTATTTGGAAGAAAATGAGCCTTTCACCACCTTGAATATGTGATTTGCAGGAAATACTCCTTTCAAATACTGACTCAATTCTCACAGTGAAACAATGTGCTGGATGCTGCTGCTTCTAACACACATGGTTTTCTTTCCAGAGATATTTGTGTTTCATTAACCTAGTTGTATAGTCCTATTGGGAACAAAGAGAGGCTATCTCCACCTTAAAAAACAAATGTAGCAAGAAGTATTCCTTTCAAAAACTAACACAATTATCACAGGGAAGCAATGAGCTAGATGCTTCGGCTTCTAACACAGATGGTTTTCTTTGAGACACACATACATTTCGTCAAGTTGGCTGAATAGGCCTAATTGAAACAGAATATGCCTTCCTCCACATTGATAAGTATGATTTGTAGGATTTCTTACTTTCAAAAATTAACTCAGTTCTCACAGGGAACTATGTGCTAGATGCTGCAGTTTCTAACATAGATGGTTTTCTTTGGAGAAATTCAACTATTTCTACAATTCAGCTGAACAGGCATATTTAGAGCAAACAGAGCCTATCTCCACCTTGAAACACCTAAGTTGCAGAAAGTATTCCTTTCAAAAACTAACTCATTTTTAACTGGGAAAGGATGTGCTAGATGCTCCTGATTCTAACACAGATGGTCAATTTTCAAGACATAAATATGTTTCTTCAACTTAGCTGAATAGGCCTATTTAGAACAAAAAGAGCCTTTCTCAAGCATGATAACTATTGTTTTCAGGAAGTATTCCTTTTGAAAACTAACTCAATTTTCACAGGGAAACAATGTGCTACATGCTTCAGCTTCTGACATAGATGGTTTTCTTCAAAGAGATACCTGTGTTTCTTCAACTCAGCTGAATAGGCCTATTTACAGCTAAGAAAGCCAAACTACACCTTGAAACACATAAGTTGCAGGAGGTGTTCCTTTCAAAAACTAACACAATTCTCATAGGGAAACAATGTGCTAGATTTTCCTGCTTCTAGCACAGATAGATTTCTTTCGAGAGATACATGTGATTCTTCACCTTAGCTGAATAAGTGTGTTTGGAAAAATTAAGCCTTTCTCCTCCTTGAAAATTCTGATTTACAGGAGAAATTCCTTTCAAAAACTAACTCAATTCTCACAGGGAAACAATGTGCTAGGTGTGTAGCCTCTAATATTGATGGTTTTCTTTGGAGAGATACATGTGTTTCTTCAACTCAGCCAAATAGGCCTATTAGGAGCAAACAGAACCAATCTCCACGAGAAACACCTAAGTTGCAGGATGTATTCTTGTCAAAAAGTAATTCAATTCTCACAGGGAAACATTGTGATAGATGCTCCTGCTTCTAAAACACATGGTTTTCTTCAAAGGATTCATTTGTTTCTTCAACTTAGCTGACGAGGCCTATTGAGTTCAAAATGACCCTTTCATCACCTTGAAAACTATGGTTTGCAGGAAGTGTACCTTTCAAAAACAAACTCAATTCTCACAGGGAAACAGTGTGCTAGATGCACTGCCTCTAACACTGATAGTTTTCTTTGAGAGACACGTGTTTCCTCAACTCAGCTGGATAGGCCTATTTGAAACAGAATGAGCCTTCCTCCCCCTAGATAGCTATGATTTCTAGGAATTCTTCCTCCCAAAAACTAACACAATTCTAAGAGGGAAACAATGTCCTAGATGCTACTGCTGCTAACACAAATGGGTTTCTTTAGGGAGATACATGCGTTTCATCAACTCAGCTCAATAGGCTTATTTGGAACAAAATGAGCTTTTCTCCACCTTGAAAATTATGATTTGCAGGAAGTATTCCTTTCAAAAACTAACTCAATTTTCACCAGGAAGCAATGTGTTAGATGCTCCTGCTTCTAACACTAAAGTTGTTTTTTGGAGAGATACATATGTTTCCTCAGTACAGTGGAACAGGCAATTTGAAGCAAAAAGAGCCTTTCACCACCTTGAAACACCTAAGTTGCAGAAAGTATTCCTTTTAAAAACTAACTCAATTCTCACAGGGAAACAATGTGCTAGGTGTCACTGCTTCTAACACAAATGGGTTTCTTTCGAGAGATACATGTGTTTCATCAACTCAGGTGAATAGGCCTATTTGGAAGAAAATGAGCCTTACTCCTCCTTGAAAATTCTGATTTGCAAGAAGTATTCTTTTCAAAAACTAATTCAATTCGCAGAAGGAAAAAATGTTATAGATGCTCCTGCATCTAGCACAGATGGTTCTCACGAGAAAGATACATGTGTTTCTTTCCTTTAGCTGAACAGGCCTATTTGGAACAAAATGATCCTTTCTCCACCTTGAAAATTCTGATTTGCAGGAAGTGTTCCTTTCAAAAACAAACTCAATTCTCACAGGGAAACAGTTTGCTAGATGCTCTGCCTCTAACACAGATGGTTTCCTTCGAAAGACATATGTGTTTTGTCAACTCAGCTAAATAGGCCTATTTGAAACAGAATGTGCCTTCCTCCACCTAGATAACTATGATTTTTGGAATTGTTCCTTTCAAAAACTAACTCAGTTCTCACAGGGAAAAAATGTGCTAAATGCTACTGCTTCTAACACAAATGGGTTTCTTTCAAGAGATACATGCATTTCATCAAGTCAGCTGAATAGACCTATGTGGAACAAAGAAAGCCTATCTCCACATTGAAAAACCCAAGTTTAAGGAAGCATTCCTTTAACAAATAAATCAATTCTCACAAGGAATCAATGTGCTAGATGGTGCTGCTTCTAACATAGATAGTTTTTTGGAGAGATACATGTGTTTCTTCAACTCAGCTGAATAGGCCTATTTGGAGCAAAGAGAGCCGAAATAAACCCGGAAACACCTAAGTGGCAGGAAGTATTCCTTTCAAAAACTAACTCAATTTTTGCAGGGAAACAATGTGCTAAATGCTCCTACTTCTCACACAGATGATTTTCTTCAACAGATTCATTTGTTTCATCACCTTAGCTGAATAGGCCTATTTAGAAAAAAATGAGCCTTTCTCTACCTTGAAAACTATGATTTTCAGGAAGTATTCCTTTCAAAAACTAACTCAGTTCATACAGGGAAACAGTGTGCTGAATACTACTGCTTCTGTAATAAATGGATTTCTTTCAAGATATACATGTGTTTCATCAACTCAGCTGACTAGGCCTATTTGGAACAAGAGAGCCTGTCTCCACGTTGAATAACATCATTTGCAGGAAGTATTCCTTTAAAAACTAACTCAATTCTAATAAAGAAACAATGTTCTACATGGTTCTCCTAGTAAAACAGATGGTTTTCTTATAGGGATACATGTGTTTTTTCAACTCGGCTGAATAGGCCTATCTTTTAGCAAACAGAGCCTATCTCCACCTTGAAACACCTAAGTTGCAGGAAGTATTTCTCTCAAAGACTAACTCAATTTTAACAGGGAAACAATATGCAAGATGGTCTGCTTCTAAAACAGATGGTCAATTTTCGACAGCTACATGTGTTTTTTCACCTTAGCTGAATAGGCCTATTTGGAAGAAAATGAGCCTTTCACCACCTTGAATATGTGATTTGCAGGAAATACTCCTTTCAAATACTGACTCAATTCTCACAGTGAAACAATGTGCTGGATGCTGCTGCTTCTAACACACATGGTTTTCTTTCCAGAGATATTTGTGTTTCATTAACCTAGTTGTATAGTCCTATTGGGAACAAAGAGAGGCTATCTCCACCTTAAAAAACAAATGTAGCAAGAAGTATTCCTTTCAAAAACTAACACAATTATCACAGGGAAGCAATGAGCTAGATGCTTCGGCTTCTAACACAGATGGTTTTCTTTGAGACACACATACATTTCGTCAAGTTGGCTGAATAGGCCTAATTGAAACAGAATATGCCTTCCTCCACATTGATAAGTATGATTTGTAGGATTTCTTACTTTCAAAAATTAACTCAGTTCTCACAGGGAACTATGTGCTAGATGCTGCAGTTTCTAACATAGATGGTTTTCTTTGGAGAAATTCAACTATTTCTACAATTCAGCTGAACAGGCATATTTAGAGCAAACAGAGCCTATCTCCACCTTGAAACACCTAAGTTGCAGAAAGTATTCCTTTCAAAAACTAACTCATTTTTAACTGGGAAAGGATGTGCTAGATGCTCCTGATTCTAACACAGATGGTCAATTTTCAAGACATAAATATGTTTCTTCAACTTAGCTGAATAGGCCTATTTAGAACAAAAAGAGCCTTTCTCAAGCATGATAACTATTGTTTTCAGGAAGTATTCCTTTTGAAAACTAACTCAATTTTCACAGGGAAACAATGTGCTACATGCTTCAGCTTCTGACATAGATGGTTTTCTTCAAAGAGATACCTGTGTTTCTTCAACTCAGCTGAATAGGCCTATTTACAGCTAAGAAAGCCAAACTACACCTTGAAACACATAAGTTGCAGGAGGTGTTCCTTTCAAAAACTAACACAATTCTCATAGGGAAACAATGTGCTAGATTTTCCTGCTTCTAGCACAGATAGATTTCTTTCGAGAGATACATGTGATTCTTCACCTTAGCTGAATAAGTGTGTTTGGAAAAATTAAGCCTTTCTCCTCCTTGAAAATTCTGATTTACAGGAGAAATTCCTTTCAAAAACTAACTCAATTCTCACAGGGAAACAATGTGCTAGGTGTGTAGCCTCTAATATTGATGGTTTTCTTTGGAGAGATACATGTGTTTCTTCAACTCAGCCAAATAGGCCTATTAGGAGCAAACAGAACCAATCTCCACGAGAAACACCTAAGTTGCAGGATGTATTCTTGTCAAAAAGTAATTCAATTCTCACAGGGAAACATTGTGATAGATGCTCCTGCTTCTAAAACACATGGTTTTCTTCAAAGGATTCATTTGTTTCTTCAACTTAGCTGACGAGGCCTATTGAGTTCAAAATGACCCTTTCATCACCTTGAAAACTATGGTTTGCAGGAAGTGTACCTTTCAAAAACAAACTCAATTCTCACAGGGAAACAGTGTGCTAGATGCACTGCCTCTAACACTGATAGTTTTCTTTGAGAGACACGTGTTTCCTCAACTCAGCTGGATAGGCCTATTTGAAACAGAATGAGCCTTCCTCCCCCTAGATAGCTATGATTTCTAGGAATTCTTCCTCCCAAAAACTAACACAATTCTAAGAGGGAAACAATGTCCTAGATGCTACTGCTGCTAACACAAATGGGTTTCTTTAGGGAGATACATGCGTTTCATCAACTCAGCTCAATAGGCTTATTTGGAACAAAATGAGCTTTTCTCCACCTTGAAAATTATGATTTGCAGGAAGTATTCCTTTCAAAAACTAACTCAATTTTCACCAGGAAGCAATGTGTTAGATGCTCCTGCTTCTAACACTAAAGTTGTTTTTTGGAGAGATACATATGTTTCCTCAGTACAGTGGAACAGGCAATTTGAAGCAAAAAGAGCCTTTCACCACCTTGAAACACCTAAGTTGCAGAAAGTATTCCTTTTAAAAACTAACTCAATTCTCACAGGGAAACAATGTGCTAGGTGTCACTGCTTCTAACACAAATGGGTTTCTTTCGAGAGATACATGTGTTTCATCAACTCAGGTGAATAGGCCTATTTGGAAGAAAATGAGCCTTACTCCTCCTTGAAAATTCTGATTTGCAAGAAGTATTCTTTTCAAAAACTAATTCAATTCGCAGAAGGAAAAAATGTTATAGATGCTCCTGCATCTAGCACAGATGGTTCTCACGAGAAAGATACATGTGTTTCTTTCCTTTAGCTGAACAGGCCTATTTGGAACAAAATGATCCTTTCTCCACCTTGAAAATTCTGATTTGCAGGAAGTGTTCCTTTCAAAAACAAACTCAATTCTCACAGGGAAACAGTTTGCTAGATGCTCTGCCTCTAACACAGATGGTTTCCTTCGAAAGACATATGTGTTTTGTCAACTCAGCTAAATAGGCCTATTTGAAACAGAATGTGCCTTCCTCCACCTAGATAACTATGATTTTTGGAATTGTTCCTTTCAAAAACTAACTCAGTTCTCACAGGGAAAAAATGTGCTAAATGCTACTGCTTCTAACACAAATGGGTTTCTTTCAAGAGATACATGCATTTCATCAAGTCAGCTGAATAGACCTATGTGGAACAAAGAAAGCCTATCTCCACATTGAAAAACCCAAGTTTAAGGAAGCATTCCTTTAACAAATAAATCAATTCTCACAAGGAATCAATGTGCTAGATGGTGCTGCTTCTAACATAGATAGTTTTTTGGAGAGATACATGTGTTTCTTCAACTCAGCTGAATAGGCCTATTTGGAGCAAAGAGAGCCGAAATAAACCCGGAAACACCTAAGTGGCAGGAAGTATTCCTTTCAAAAACTAACTCAATTTTTGCAGGGAAACAATGTGCTAAATGCTCCTACTTCTCACACAGATGATTTTCTTCAACAGATTCATTTGTTTCATCACCTTAGCTGAATAGGCCTATTTAGAAAAAAATGAGCCTTTCTCTACCTTGAAAACTATGATTTTCAGGAAGTATTCCTTTCAAAAACTAACTCAGTTCATACAGGGAAACAGTGTGCTGAATACTACTGCTTCTGTAATAAATGGATTTCTTTCAAGATATACATGTGTTTCATCAACTCAGCTGACTAGGCCTATTTGGAACAAGAGAGCCTGTCTCCACGTTGAATAACATCATTTGCAGGAAGTATTCCTTTAAAAACTAACTCAATTCTAATAAAGAAACAATGTTCTACATGGTTCTCCTAGTAAAACAGATGGTTTTCTTATAGGGATACATGTGTTTTTTCAACTCGGCTGAATAGGCCTATCTTTTAGCAAACAGAGCCTATCTCCACCTTGAAACACCTAAGTTGCAGGAAGTATTTCTCTCAAAGACTAACTCAATTTTAACAGGGAAACAATATGCAAGATGGTCTGCTTCTAAAACAGATGGTCAATTTTCGACAGCTACATGTGTTTTTTCACCTTAGCTGAATAGGCCTATTTGGAAGAAAATGAGCCTTTCACCACCTTGAATATGTGATTTGCAGGAAATACTCCTTTCAAATACTGACTCAATTCTCACAGTGAAACAATGTGCTGGATGCTGCTGCTTCTAACACACATGGTTTTCTTTCCAGAGATATTTGTGTTTC
The DNA here is from genome assembly GCF_047511655.1 of Castor canadensis. NCBI lineage: Eukaryota > Metazoa > Chordata > Mammalia > Rodentia > Castoridae > Castor > Castor canadensis. The sequence continues at coordinate 104,486,399 of NC_133388.1, read as the reverse complement.
ATTAACCTAGTTGTATAGTCCTATTGGGAACAAAGAGAGGCTATCTCCACCTTAAAAAACAAATGTAGCAAGAAGTATTCCTTTCAAAAACTAACACAATTATCACAGGGAAGCAATGAGCTAGATGCTTCGGCTTCTAACACAGATGGTTTTCTTTGAGACACACATACATTTCGTCAAGTTGGCTGAATAGGCCTAATTGAAACAGAATATGCCTTCCTCCACATTGATAAGTATGATTTGTAGGATTTCTTACTTTCAAAAATTAACTCAGTTCTCACAGGGAACTATGTGCTAGATGCTGCAGTTTCTAACATAGATGGTTTTCTTTGGAGAAATTCAACTATTTCTACAATTCAGCTGAACAGGCATATTTAGAGCAAACAGAGCCTATCTCCACCTTGAAACACCTAAGTTGCAGAAAGTATTCCTTTCAAAAACTAACTCATTTTTAACTGGGAAAGGATGTGCTAGATGCTCCTGATTCTAACACAGATGGTCAATTTTCAAGACATAAATATGTTTCTTCAACTTAGCTGAATAGGCCTATTTAGAACAAAAAGAGCCTTTCTCAAGCATGATAACTATTGTTTTCAGGAAGTATTCCTTTTGAAAACTAACTCAATTTTCACAGGGAAACAATGTGCTACATGCTTCAGCTTCTGACATAGATGGTTTTCTTCAAAGAGATACCTGTGTTTCTTCAACTCAGCTGAATAGGCCTATTTACAGCTAAGAAAGCCAAACTACACCTTGAAACACATAAGTTGCAGGAGGTGTTCCTTTCAAAAACTAACACAATTCTCATAGGGAAACAATGTGCTAGATTTTCCTGCTTCTAGCACAGATAGATTTCTTTCGAGAGATACATGTGATTCTTCACCTTAGCTGAATAAGTGTGTTTGGAAAAATTAAGCCTTTCTCCTCCTTGAAAATTCTGATTTACAGGAGAAATTCCTTTCAAAAACTAACTCAATTCTCACAGGGAAACAATGTGCTAGGTGTGTAGCCTCTAATATTGATGGTTTTCTTTGGAGAGATACATGTGTTTCTTCAACTCAGCCAAATAGGCCTATTAGGAGCAAACAGAACCAATCTCCACGAGAAACACCTAAGTTGCAGGATGTATTCTTGTCAAAAAGTAATTCAATTCTCACAGGGAAACATTGTGATAGATGCTCCTGCTTCTAAAACACATGGTTTTCTTCAAAGGATTCATTTGTTTCTTCAACTTAGCTGACGAGGCCTATTGAGTTCAAAATGACCCTTTCATCACCTTGAAAACTATGGTTTGCAGGAAGTGTACCTTTCAAAAACAAACTCAATTCTCACAGGGAAACAGTGTGCTAGATGCACTGCCTCTAACACTGATAGTTTTCTTTGAGAGACACGTGTTTCCTCAACTCAGCTGGATAGGCCTATTTGAAACAGAATGAGCCTTCCTCCCCCTAGATAGCTATGATTTCTAGGAATTCTTCCTCCCAAAAACTAACACAATTCTAAGAGGGAAACAATGTCCTAGATGCTACTGCTGCTAACACAAATGGGTTTCTTTAGGGAGATACATGCGTTTCATCAACTCAGCTCAATAGGCTTATTTGGAACAAAATGAGCTTTTCTCCACCTTGAAAATTATGATTTGCAGGAAGTATTCCTTTCAAAAACTAACTCAATTTTCACCAGGAAGCAATGTGTTAGATGCTCCTGCTTCTAACACTAAAGTTGTTTTTTGGAGAGATACATGTGTTTCCTCAGTACAGTGGAACAGGCAATTTGAAGCAAAAAGAGCCTTTCACCACCTTGAAACACCTAAGTTGCAGAAAGTATTCCTTTTAAAAACTAACTCAATTCTCACAGGGAAACAATGTGCTAGGTGTCACTGCTTCTAACACAAATGGGTTTCTTTCGAGAGATACATGTGTTTCATCAACTCAGGTGAATAGGCCTATTTGGAAGAAAATGAGCCTTACTCCTCCTTGAAAATTCTGATTTGCAAGAAGTATTCTTTTCAAAAACTAATTCAATTCGCAGAAGGAAAGAATGTTATAGATGCTCCTGCATCTAGCACAGATGGTTCTCACGAGAAAGATACATGTGTTTCTTTCCTTTAGCTGAACAGGCCTATTTGGAACAAAATGATCCTTTCTCCACCTTGAAAATTCTGATTTGCAGGAAGTGTTCCTTTCAAAAACAAACTCAATTCTCACAGGGAAACAGTTTGCTAGATGCTCTGCCTCTAACACAGATGGTTTCCTTCGAAAGACATATGTGTTTTGTCAACTCAGCTAAATAGGCCTATTTGAAACAGAATGTGCCTTCCTCCACCTAGATAACTATGATTTTTGGAATTGTTCCTTTCAAAAACTAACTCAGTTCTCACAGGGAAAAAATGTGCTAAATGCTACTGCTTCTAACACAAATGGGTTTCTTTCAAGAGATACATGCATTTCATCAAGTCAGCTGAATAGACCTATGTGGAACAAAGAAAGCCTATCTCCACATTGAAAAACCCAAGTTTAAGGAAGCATTCCTTTAACAAATAAATCAATTCTCACAAGGAATCAATGTGCTAGATGGTGCTGCTTCTAACATAGATAGTTTTTTGGAGAGATACATGTGTTTCTTCAACTCAGCTGAATAGGCCTATTTGGAGCAAAGAGAGCCAAAATAAACCCGGAAACACCTAAGTGGCAGGAAGTATTCCTTTCAAAAACTAACTCAATTTTTGCAGGGAAACAATGTGCTAAATGCTCCTACTTCTCACACAGATGATTTTCTTCAACAGATTCATTTGTTTCATCACCTTAGCTGAATAGGCCTATTTAGAAAAAAATGAGCCTTTCTCTACCTTGAAAACTATGATTTTCAGGAAGTATTCCTTTCAAAAACTAACTCAGTTCATACAGGGAAACAGTGTGCTGAATACTACTGCTTCTGTAATAAATGGATTTCTTTCAAGATATACGTGTGTTTCATCAACTCAGCTGACTAGGCCTATTTGGAACAAGAGAGCCTGTCTCCACGTTGAATAACATCATTTGCAGGAAGTATTCCTTTAAAAACTAACTCAATTCTAATAAAGAAACAATGTTCTACATGGTTCTCCTAGTAAAACAGATGGTTTTCTTATAGGGATACATGTGTTTTTTCAACTCAGCTGAATAGGCCTATCTTTTAGCAAACAGAGCCTATCTCCACCTTGAAACACCTAAGTTGCAGGAAGTATTTCTCTCAAAGACTAACTCAATTTTAACAGGGAAACAATATGCAAGATGGTCTGCTTCTAAAACAGATGGTCAATTTTCGACAGCTACATGTGTTTTTTCACCTTAGCTGAATAGGCCTATTTGGAAGAAAATGAGCCTTTCACCACCTTGAATATGTGATTTGCAGGAAATACTCCTTTCAAATACTGACTCAATTCTCACAGTGAAACAATGTGCTGGATGCTGCTGCTTCTAACACACATGGTTTTCTTTCCAGAGATATTTGTGTTTCATTAACCTAGTTGTATAGTCCTATTGGGAACAAAGAGAGGCTATCTCCACCTTAAAAAACAAATGTAGCAAGAAGTATTCCTTTCAAAAACTAACACAATTATCACAGGGAAGCAATGAGCTAGATGCTTCGGCTTCTAACACAGATGGTTTTCTTTGAGACACACATACATTTCGTCAAGTTGGCTGAATAGGCCTAATTGAAACAGAATATGCCTTCCTCCACATTGATAAGTATGATTTGTAGGATTTCTTACTTTCAAAAATTAACTCAGTTCTCACAGGGAACTATGTGCTAGATGCTGCAGTTTCTAACATAGATGGTTTTCTTTGGAGAAATTCAACTATTTCTACAATTCAGCTGAACAGGCATATTTAGAGCAAACAGAGCCTATCTCCACCTTGAAACACCTAAGTTGCAGAAAGTATTCCTTTCAAAAACTAACTCATTTTTAACTGGGAAAGGATGTGCTAGATGCTCCTGATTCTAACACAGATGGTCAATTTTCAAGACATAAATATGTTTCTTCAACTTAGCTGAATAGGCCTATTTAGAACAAAAAGAGCCTTTCTCAAGCATGATAACTATTGTTTTCAGGAAGTATTCCTTTTGAAAACTAACTCAATTTTCACAGGGAAACAATGTGCTACATGCTTCAGCTTCTGACATAGATGGTTTTCTTCAAAGAGATACCTGTGTTTCTTCAACTCAGCTGAATAGGCCTATTTACAGCTAAGAAAGCCAAACTACACCTTGAAACACATAAGTTGCAGGAGGTGTTCCTTTCAAAAACTAACACAATTCTCATAGGGAAACAATGTGCTAGATTTTCCTGCTTCTAGCACAGATAGATTTCTTTCGAGAGATACATGTGATTCTTCACCTTAGCTGAATAAGTGTGTTTGGAAAAATTAAGCCTTTCTCCTCCTTGAAAATTCTGATTTACAGGAGAAATTCCTTTCAAAAACTAACTCAATTCTCACAGGGAAACAATGTGCTAGGTGTGTAGCCTCTAATATTGATGGTTTTCTTTGGAGAGATACATGTGTTTCTTCAACTCAGCCAAATAGGCCTATTAGGAGCAAACAGAACCAATCTCCACGAGAAACACCTAAGTTGCAGGATGTATTCTTGTCAAAAAGTAATTCAATTCTCACAGGGAAACATTGTGATAGATGCTCCTGCTTCTAAAACACATGGTTTTCTTCAAAGGATTCATTTGTTTCTTCAACTTAGCTGACGAGGCCTATTGAGTTCAAAATGACCCTTTCATCACCTTGAAAACTATGGTTTGCAGGAAGTGTACCTTTCAAAAACAAACTCAATTCTCACAGGGATACAGTGTGCTAGATGCACTGCCTCTAACACTGATAGTTTTCTTTGAGAGACACGTGTTTCCTCAACTCAGCTGGATAGGCCTATTTGAAACAGAATGAGCGTTCCTCCCCCTAGATAGCTATGATTTCTAAGAATTCTTCCTCCCAAAAACTAACACAATTCTAAAAGGGAAACAATGTCCTAGATGCTACTGCTGCTAACACAAATGGGTTTCTTTAGGGAGATACATGCGTTTCATCAACTCAGCTCAATAGGCTTATTTGGAACAAAATGAGCTTTTCTCCACCTTGAAAATTATGATTTGCAGGAAGTATTCCTTTCAAAAACTAACTCAATTTTCACCAGGAAGCAATGTGTTAGATGCTCCTGCTTCTAACACTAAAGTTGTTTTTTGGAGAGATACATATGTTTCCTCAGTACAGTGGAACAGGCAATTTGAAGCAAAAAGAGCCTTTCACCACCTTGAAACACCTAAGTTGCAGAAAGTATTCCTTTTAAAAACTAACTCAATTCTCACAGGGAAACAATGTGCTAGGTGTCACTGCTTCTAACACAAATGGGTTTCTTTCGAGAGATACATGTGTTTCATCAACTCAGGTGAATAGGCCTATTTGGAAGAAAATGAGCCTTACTCCTCCTTGAAAATTCTGATTTGCAAGAAGTATTCTTTTCAAAAACTAATTCAATTCGCAGAAGGAAAAAATGTTATAGATGCTCCTGCATCTAGCACAGATGGTTCTCACGAGAAAGATACATGTGTTTCTTTCCTTTAGCTGAACAGGCCTATTTGGAACAAAATGATCCTTTCTCCACCTTGAAAATTCTGATTTGCAGGAAGTGTTCCTTTCAAAAACAAACTCAATTCTCACAGGGAAACAATTTGCTAGATGCTCTACCTCTAACACAGGTGATTTCCTTTGAGAGACAAATGTGTTTCATCAACTCACCTAAATAGGCCTATTTGAAACAGAATGTGCCTTCCTCCACCTAGATAACTATGATTTTTGGAATTGTTCCTTTCAAAAACTAACTCAGTTCTCACAGGGAAAAAATGTGCTAGATGCTACTATTTCTAACACAATTTTTTTTTTTGAGGGATACATGCATTTCATCAAGTCAGATGAATAGGCCTATGTGGAACAAAGAAAGCCTATCTCCACATTGAAAAACCCAAGTTTGAGGAAGATTCCTTTAACAAATGAATCAATTCTCACAAGGAATCAATGTGCTAGATGGTGCTGCTTCTAACATAGATAGTTTTTTTGGACAGATACATGTGTTTCTTCAACTCAGCTGAATAGGACTATTTGGAGTAAAGACAGCCAAAATAAACCCGGAAACATCTAAGTGACAGAAAGTATTCCTTTCAAAAACTAACTCATATTTACAGGGAAACAATGTGCTAGATGCTCCTACTTTTCACACAAATGATTTTCTTCAACAGATTCATTTGTTTCATCACCTTAGCCAAATAGGCCTTTTTGGAACAAAATGAGCCTTTCTCCACCTTGAAAACCATGATTTTTAGGAAGTATTCCTTTCAAAAACTAACCCAATTCATACAGGGAAACAGTTTGCTGGATACTACTGCTGCTATCACAAATTGGTTGCTTTTAAGACATGCATGTGTTTCATCAACTCAGCTGAATAGACCTATTTGGAACAAAAAGAGCCTGTCTCCACCATGATAACTATGGTTTTCAGGAAGTATGGTTTTCAGTGCAACTAGATGCTGCACTGTCTGACATTGATGGTTTTCTTTGGAGAGATGCCTGTGTTTCTTCAACTCAGCTGAATAGGCCTATTTACAGCTAAGAGAGACAAACTCCACCTTGAAACACCTAAGTTGCAGGAGGTGTTCCTTTCAAAAACTAACACATTTCTCATAGGGAAACAATGTGCTAGATGCTCCTGCTCTAACACAGATAGTTTTTCTCGAGAGATACATGTGTTTCTTCACCTTATCTGATTAAGCATATTTGGAAAAATTAAGCCTTTCTCCTCCTTGAAAATTCTGATTTGCAGGAAATATTCCTTTCAAAAACTAACTCAATTCTCACAGGGAAGCAATGTGCGAGGTGATGTAGCCTCTAATATTTATGGTTTTCTTTGGAGAGATACATGTGTTCTTCAACTCAGGCAAATAGGCCTATTAGTAGCAAACAGAGCCAATCTCTACCACAAACACCTAAGTTGTAGGAGGCTTTCCTTTCAAAAAGTAACTTAATTCTCCCAGGGAATTAAGCTTCTAACATAGATGGTTTTCCTTGGAGAGACACGTGTTTTTTGAACTCACACCAAAAAGCCTATTTGGAGCAAACAGAGCCTGTCTCCACCTTGAAACATAATGTATTCCTTTCAAAAATTAACTCAATTTAAACACGGAAACAATGTGCTAGATGCTCCTGTTTCTAACACAGATGGTTTTCTTGAAAAGATTCATTTGTTTCTTCAAGTTAGATGAAGAGTCCTATTTGGAACAAAAAGAGCCCTTCTCCACCTTGAAAACTATGGTATTAGCAAGTATTCTTTGAGAAACAAATGTGTTTCTTCAACTCAGCTGAAGTTTGAAGCAAACAGAGCCAATCTCCACCAGAAACACCTAAGTTGCAGGAAGTATTCCTTTCAAAAACTCATTCATATCAAACAAGGAAACAATGAGCTAGATGCCTCTGTTTTGAACACACATGTGTTTCTTTTGAGAGAGATGTGTGTTTCTTTAACTTAGTTGAATAGGCCAATTTGAAGCAAAAAGAGTCTATCACTCAATTCTCACAGGGAAACAATGTGCTAGATGCTGTAGCTTCTAACATAGATGGTATTCTTTGGAGAGATACATGTGTTTCTTCAACTCAGGCAAATAGGCCTACTAGGAGCAAATAGAGCCAATCTCCACCAGAAGCACCTAAGTTGCAGGAGGCATTCCTTTCAAAAAGTAATTCAGTTCTCACAGGGAAACAATGTACTACATGCTCCTGCTTCTAATGCAGATGGTTTTCTTTACGGGATTCATTTGTTTCTCAACTTACATGAAGGGGCCTATTTGGAACAAAATGAGCCTTTCTCCACCTTGGAAACTATGATTTGCAGGAAGTGTTCCTTTCAAAAACTAACTCAGGTTTCACAGAGTAACAACGTGCCAGATGCTGCAGCTTCTAACATAGATGGTTTTCTTTGGAGAGGTTCATGTATTTTTTTAACTCAGCTGAAAAAGTCTATTTGGAGCAAACACAGCCTAACTCCACCTTGAAACAGCTAAGTGGCAGGAGGTATTCCTTCAAAAAACTAACTCAATTTTCATAGGGTAGCAATGTGCTAGATGCTCCTGTTTCAAACACAGAGGGTGTTCTTTGGAGAGATACATGTCTCTTCAACTCAGCTGAATAGGGCTACTTGTAGCAAATAGAGTCTATTTCCACCTTGACTATATGATTTGCAGGAAGTATTCCTTTCATAAACTAACTCAATTCTTATTGGGAAACAAATGCTAGATTCTGCTGCTTCAAAAATACATGGTTTTCTTTAGAGAGATACATATGTTTCTTCAACTAAGCTGAATATACCTGTTTTTAGCAAACAAGGCCTTTCTCCACCTCGAACACCTCACTTGCAGCAAGTATTTCCTTCAAAATCTAACTCAATTCTCACAGGGAAACAATTTGCTTGGTGCTCCTTCTTCTAAGACAGATGGTTTTCTTTGAGAGATACATGTATTTTGTCCACTCAACTAAAATATCTATTTGGAACAAAACGAGCCTTTCTCAACCTTTAAAATTCTGATTTTAGGAAGTATTCCTTTCAAAACCTAACTGTATTCTCACAAGGAAAGAATTCCTAGATGTGGCAGCTTCTAAAATAGATGGTTATCTATGGAGAGAAACATGTGTTTCTTCAACTCAGCCAAACAGGACTATTTGGAGCAAACAGAGCCTACCTCCCCTTTGAAACACCTAAGTTGAAGGAAGTATTTCTTTCAAGAAGTAACTCAATTCTCACAGAGCAAAAATGTGCTAGTTGCTTCTGCTTCTAACACAAATTAGTTTCTTTCAAGAAGTACATGTCTTTCTTCAACTTAGGCCTATTTGAAACAAAATGACCCTTTCTCCACCTTGAAAACTATGATTTGCAGGACGTATTCCTTTCATAAACTAACGCAATTCTCACAGGGAAACAATGTGCCAGATGCTACTGCTTCTAAGACACATGGGTTTCTTTCGAAAAACATAAGTGTTTCTTCAACTTAGCTGAATAGACCTATTTGGAGCAAAAAGAGCCTATCACCACCCTGAAGCATCTAAGTTGCAGAAAGTATTCCTTTCAAAAAATGACTCAGTTCTCACAGGGAAGCAATGTGCTCAATTCTCCTGCTTCTAACACAGATGGTTTCTCTGAGATACTCATTAGTTTCTTCAATTTAGCTGAAGAGGCCTATTTGGAGAAAAATGAGCCTTTCTCCAAATTGAAAACTATGATTTGCAAGACGTATTCCTTTCAATAAGTAACTCAATTCACTTGGAAACAATGTCCTAGAAACTGTGGATTCTAACACGGATGGTTTCTTTGGAGAGATGCATGTGTCCCTTCAACTCAGCAGAACATGCCTATTTGAAGCAAAAACAGCCTAACTTCACCTTGAAACACCTAAGTTTCAGGAAGTATTCCTTTCAAAACCTAAATCGAGTCTCACAGGGAAACAATGTGCTAGATGATGCAGATTCTAACATAGATGATTTTGTTTGGAGAGATACATGTGTTTCTTCAACTCTGCTGAGTAGTCCTATTTGCTGAAAACATAGCAAATCTCCACCTTGAAAACTGATTTGCAGGAAGTATTCCTTTCAAAAACTAACTCAACTATCACAGGGGAACAATTTTCTAGATGTTGCATATTCCACCATACATGGTTTCCTTTGTAGAGTTACATGAATTTCTTCAACTCAGTTCAATAGGCCTATTTGGAGCAAACAGAGCCTATCTCCACCTTTAAAACTATGATTTGCAGGAAGTATTCCTTTCAAAAACTGACTCCATTCTCACAGGGAAACAATGTGCTAGGTGCTGTAGCTTCTAACATAGATGGTTTACTTTGGAGAGATACATATGTTTCTTCAACTCAGATGAATAGGCCTATTAGGAGCAAGCTGAGCTAATCTCCACCAGAAACCCCTAAGTTGCAGGAAGTGTTCCTTTCAAAAACGAATTCAATTCTCGCAGGGAAACAATGTGCTAGATGCTCCTGCTTCTAACACAGATGGTTTTCTTCAAGGGATTCATTTGTTTCTTCAACTTAGCTGAAGAGGCCTATTTGGAACAAAACGAGGCTTTCTCCACCTTGGAAACTATGATTTGCAGGAAGTATTCCTTTCAAAAACTAACTCAGTTCTCACAGGGAAACAATGTGCTAGATGCTGCAGCTTTTAGCGTAGAGGGTTTTCTTTGGAAAGGTACATGTATTTTTTTCAGCTCAGCTGAATAGGCCTTTTCGGAGCAAACAGAGCCTATCTCCACCTTGAAACACCAAAGTTGCAGGAGAATTCCTTTAAAAAACTAACTCAATTATCACAGGGAAGCAATGTGCTAAATGCTCCTCATTCTAACACAGAAGGTGCTCTTTTGAGAGACACATGTGTTTCTTCAACTCAAGTGAATAGGTGTATTGCTGTAAAGAGACCTACCACCACCTTGAAATACCTAAGTTGCAGGAATATTTTCTTTCTTTTTTTTTGTAATGGTAACATTTTTAATATATTTTTTAAATTTTTTAAAATTTATTTATTTTTATTTTATTCATATGTGCATTCATTATTTGGGTCATTTCTCCCCCATTCCCCCCACCCCCTCTCTACCCCCCCCCACACCCTCCCTTACCCACCCTTACCCATTGCAACCAGGCAGAAACTATTCTGTCCTTATCTCTAATTTTGTTGAAGGGACAGTATAAGCAATAATAGGAAGGATCAAGGGGTTTTGCTAGTTGAGATAAGAATAGCTATACAGGGAGTTGACATGCATTGATTTCCTGTACATGTGTGCTACCTTCTAAGTTAATTCTTCTTGAACTAACCTTTTCTCTAGTTCCTGGTCCCCTTCTCCTATTGGCCTAAGTTGCTTTAAAGTATCGTCTCTAGTTTCTCTGTGTTGAGGGCAACAAATGGTATCTAGTTTTTTGGGTGTCTTACCTATCCTCATACCGTCCCTGTGTGTTCTCCCTTTATCGTGTGATCAAAGTCCAAAACCTTGTTGAGTTTTCCATTTATCTAATGTCCACATATGAAGGAGAACATACAATTTTTGGTCTTCTGGGTTAGGCTAAACTCATTCAGATTGATGTTCTGCAATTCCATCCATTTATCTGCGAATGATAACATTTCATTCTTCTTAATGGCTGCATAAAATTCCATTGTGTATAAATGCCACATTTTCTTAATCCATTTGTTAGTAGTGGTGCATCTTAGTTGTTTCCATAACTTGGCTATTGTGAATAGTGATGCAATAAATATGGGTGTGCAGGTGCCTCTTGAGTAAACTGCATCGAATTCTCTTGGGTATATCCCTAAGAGTTGTATTGCTGGATCATATGGTAGATCAATGTTTAGATTTTTAAATAGCTTCCAAATTTTTTCCAGAGAGGTTGTACTAGTTTATATTCCCACCAGCAGTGTAAGAGGGTTCTTTTTCTCCGCATCCTCGCCAACACCTGTTGTTAGTGGTGTTGCTGATGATGGCTATTCTAACAGGGGTGAGGTGGAATCTTAGTGTGGTTTTAATTTGCATTTCCTTTATTGCTGGGGATGGTGAGCATTTTTTCATGTGTTTCTTGGCCATTTGAATTTCTTCTTTTGAGAATGTTCTGTTTAGTTCACATGCCCATTTCTTTATTGGTTCATTAGTTTTGGGAGAATTTAGTTTTTTAAGTTCCCTGTATATTCTGGTTATCAGTCCTTTGTCTGATGTGTAGCTGGCAAATATTTTCTCCCACTCTGTGGGTTGTCTCTTCAGTTTAGAGACCATTTCTTTTGTTGAGCAGAAGCTTTTTAGTTTTGTGAAGTCCCATTTATCTATGCTGTCTCTTAGTTGCTGAGCTGCTGGGGTTCCACTGAGAAAGTTCTTGCCTATACCTATTAATTCCAGAGTATTTCCTACTCTTTCCTGTACCAACTTTAGAGTTTGGGGTCTGATATTAAGGTCCTTGATCCATTTTGAGTTAATACTGGTATAGGGTGATATACATGGATCTAGTTTCAGTTTTTTGCAGACTGCTAACCAGTTTTCCCAGCAGGTTTTGTTGAAGAGGCTGTCTTTGCGCCATCATATATTTTTAGCACCTTTGTCAAAGACAAGTTGGTTATAGTTGTGTGGCTTCATATCTTGGTCCTCTATTCTGTTCCACTGGTCTTCATGTCTGTTTTTGTGCCAGTAACATGCTGTTTTTATTGTTATTGCTTTGTAATATAGTTTGAAGTCAGGTATTGTGATACCTCCAGCATTGTTCTTTTGACTGAGTATTGCCTTGGCTATTTGTGGCCTCTTGTGTTTCCATATAAATTTAATGGTAGATTTTTCAATATTTTTGATGACTGTCATTGGGATTTTGATGGGAATTGCATTAAACATGTAGATTACTTTTGGGAGTATAGACATTTTTACTATGTTGATTCTAGGAATCCATGAGAATGGGATATCTCTCCACTTTCTATAGTCCTCTTTAATCTCTTTCTTCAGAAGTTTATAGTTTTCCTGTAGAGGTCATTCACATCTTTTGTTAGGTTTACACCTAGGTATTTGATTTTTTTTTTGAGGCTATTGTAAATGGAATTGTTTTCATATGTTCTTTCTCAGTTTGTTCATTATTAGTGTATAGAAATGCTAATGATTTTTATATGTTAATTTATATCCTGCTACCTTGCTATAGATGTTGATGGTGTCTAGGAGCTTTTGAGTAGAGTTTTTTGGGTCTTTAAGGTATAGGATCATATCGCCTGCAAATAGGGATATTTTGACAGTTTCTTTACCTATTTGTATTCCTTTTATTCCTTCTTCTTGCCCGATGGCTCTGGCCAAGAATTCCAGTACTATGTTGAATAGGAGTGGAGATAGTGGGCATCCTTGTCTGGTTCCTGATTTTAGAGGGAATGGTTTCAGTTTTTCTCCATTAAGTATAATGCTGGCTGTGAGTTTGTCATATATACCTTTTATGATGTTGAAGTACTTTCCTTCTATTCTTAGTTTTCTTAGAGCTTTTATAATGAAATGGTATTGGATCTTACCAAAGGCTTTTTCTGCATCTATTGAGATGATCAAGTGGTCTTTGTCTCTGCTTCTGTTAACGTGCTTTACTACATTTATTGATTTTCATATGTTGAACCACCCCTGCATCCCTGGGATGAAGCCTACTTGGTCATGGTGAATAATCTTTTTGATGTATTGTTGAATTCAGTTAGCCATTATTTTGTTGAGGATTTTTGCGGCAATGTTCATTAAGAAGATTGGCCTATAGTTCTCCTTTTTGGAGGTGTCTTTGCCTGGTTTTGGGATAAGTGTAATACTAGCTTCATAAAATGTGTTTGGCAGTTTTCCTTCCCTTTCTATTTTGTGGAACAGTTTAAGGAGGGTTGGTGTCAGTTCTTCTTTAAAGGTCTGATAGAATTAAGCAGAGAATCCATCATATCCTGTACTTTTCCTATTAGGGAGACTCTTGATTGCTGCTTCAATTTCATTTTGTGTTATAGATCTATTCAGGTGATTAATATCCTCTTGGTTCAGTTTTGGATGATCATATGTATCTAGAAATCTGTCCATTTCTTTAAGATTTTCAAATTTATTTAAATATAGGTTCTTGAAGTAGTCTCTGATGATTTCCTGGACTTCCATGATGTTTGCTAGTATCTCCACTTTTGCATTCCTAATTCTACTAATTTGGATTTTTTCTCTCCTCATTTTAGTCAGGTTTGCCAGGGGTCTGTTGATCTTTTTTATTTTTTCAAAGAACCAACTTTTTGTTTCATTAATTCTTTGTATGGTTTTTTTCATTTCTATTTCATTGATTTCAGCTCTTATTTTTGTTATTTCATCCTATTTGTTTTGGGATTTGCTTGTTATTGTTTTTCTAGGAGTTTGAGATGTATCACTAGGTCATTGATTTGAGATCTTTCAGTCTTTTTAATATATGCACTCATGACTATAAACTCTCCTCACAGGACTGTCTTTGCTGTGTCTCATAGGTTCCAGTAGGTTGTGTTTTTATTTTCATTGACTTCCAGGAACTTTTTAATTTCCTCTATTATTTCATCAATGACTCATTGTTCATTAAGCAATGAGTTATTCAGTTTCCAGCTGTTTGCATTTTTTTGTCTTTATTTTTGTTGTTGAGTTCTAGTTTTCTTGCATTGTGATCAGATAGAATGCATGGTATAATTTCAATTGTCTTATATTTGCTGAGGCTTGCTTTGTGCCCTAGGATATGATCTATTTTGGAGAAGGTTCCATGGGTTGTTGAGAATAATGTATATTGTGCAGAAGTTGGATGGAATGTTCTGTAGACATCAAGTAGGTCCACTTGAGCTATGGTATATTTTAGATCTAGGATTTCTTTATTGATTTTTTTGTTTGGATGACCTATCTATTGATGATAATCGGGTGTTAAGTCTCCCATGACCACTGTGTTGGAGCTAATATATGCTTTTAGGTCCTTCAGGGTATGTTTGATGAAATTGGGCGTACTGACATTGGGTGCATGTATGTTGATAATTGTTATTTCCTTTTCATCTATTTCCACTTTTATTAGTATGGAATGTCCTTCTTTATCCCGTTTGATCAATGTAGGTTTGAAGTCTACTTTGTCAGAGATAAGTATTGCTACTCCTGCCTGTTTTGGGGGGCCATTGGCTTGGTAAATCTTCTTCCAGGCTTTAATTCTAAGCCTATGCTTATTTCTGTCGGTGAGATGTGTCTTCTGTAAGCAACAAATTGTTGGATCTTCCTTTTTAATCCAGTTTGTCAAATGGTGGCTTTTGATGGGTGAATTGATTCCGTTAACATTAAGTGTTAGTACTGATAGGTATGTCGTGATTCCTGTCATTTAGGTGTCTTAGTTGTTTGAAGGGTTGATTGTACCTAAATCGAGGTTACTCTCAACTTTCTTGGTTTTTCTTTTCCTGTGGTTTGGTGCTGCCTGCCCTTTCATGGTTAAGTTGGGTTTCACTTTCTGTGTGCAGAATCCCTTGAAGAATCTTTTGTAGTGGTGGCTTTGTGGTCACCTATTGTTTTAGTTTCTGCTTATCATGGAAGACTTTTATTGCTCCATCTATTTTGAATGATAGTTTTGCTGGGTAGAGTATCCTAGGGTTGAAGTTATTTTCATTCAGTGCCCAGAAGATATCACTCCAAGCTCTTCTTGCTTTTAATGATTCTGTTGGGACGTCTGCTGTGAATTTGATGGATTTTCCTTTGTATGTTATTCGGTTTTTCTCTCTTACAGCCTTCAATATTCTTTCTCAAGTCTCTGAATTTGTTGTTTTAATGATAATATGCCCTGGGGTAGTTCTATTTTAGTCTGGTTTGTTTGGTGTCATGGAGACCTCTTGAATCTGTATGGGCATAGATTTTTTTAGATTTGGGAAATTTTCTGTAATTATTTTGTTGAATATATTATGCATTCCCTTTGCTTGCATCTTTAGTCCTTCTCAAAGCCCATGATTCTCAGGTTTGGCCTTTTGATGGAGTCAGTGAGTTCTTGCATTTTCTTTTCACAGGTCTTGAGTTGTTTAACTAATAGTTCTTATGTTTTTCCTTTAATTACCATTTCATCTTCTAGTTCTGAGATTCTGTCTTCTGCTTGTTCTGTTCTGCTGGGTTGGCCTTCCATTTTGTTTTGCATTTCTGTTCGATCTTTTTTCTGAGGTTTTCCATATCCTGAGTCCCTTCCTCTTTAATGGTGTCTATTTTTGTCCTGACTTCATTTATATCTTTATCAATCATGTTCTTTGTTTCACTTTGTTGTTTATACAGTGTTTCTATGGTTTATTTTATTTCTTCTTGTGCTTTCTCAAATTCTGTATTTTTGTTGTCTTGGAATTTCTTGTCTCCTCTACATTTTGGTTGACCATTTCCAGTATCATCTCTATAAAATTCTCACTGATTACTTGGAGGATTTCATCTTTCAGATTATGTCTTTGTGCTTCATTGGGTTCTTTGGCATAGTTTATCTTCATTTTGTTGGAGTCTGAATCTGAATATCTGTTTTCTTCATTTCCCTCTGGTTCTTGTACTAGTTTTTTCTGTGAGGAAACTGGTTTCCCTGTTTTTTCTATCTTCCCATCATTGCCCTTGGTATTGTTACCATCCCTGTACTGTGTGCAGATAAGTATTTTGTAGCTTCTAATAATAACCATGGTGATTTTTAGAATGGAAGAGTGAGAGGAGAGGGAAAGCAAAGAAGGTTAAGAAAATTGGAAAACAAATAAACAAACAAGTAAAACAAACAAACAAAAACTGTGTCAAAGATATAAATAGGGAGAGGTAGTGTACTAATCAACAGTAAGCTGAACAGGGATTATAGAGACAGAGAAAGGATTAAAAAAATAAATAAATAAAATGAAATTTAAAAGAAATCTCCAAGTTCTAATGCAATAACATTTCAGTCTTAACAATTTTGGTGTTAGTCCCTCAGCCTCCAAACCTGGAGATGGTTTCTCAGAGGTAGTTCTGTCATTGTCTCATCAAAAGGAAAAACACAAAACAAAAAAAAACCCACAAAAAATTGTCCAAAGTTTAGATGCAATACAGCTTAAGTAAGTTTTTCATCATGCAGGTGTAATTAGGTTGTTGTCTCATCAAAGGATTAGAAAAGAAAAAGAGTCTGGAGACAGCTTTGTGAATGTCTGTCTGAGGCTGTGGCTCACCTGCCCACAACTCTCAGCCAGCTGTTGCTGCAGGCTTTATTGATTGCAGATCTCAGGAGTGAGCTTAACTCTCACCTAGCCCCTCAGGCTTTGTTTACTTTGAGTTCTCCTGGGCATGACCACCACTGTTACAAGCTTTCCCCTCTCCAAGCACACTATGGGAGGTGGCGCTACACCCACATTCTCTGGCTGGCATGTTTATTTACAATTCACATGGGAAGTGACACTTCACCCTCTCCTGTGGAGTTTTCCTCCCACTGCCACTTTTACAAGCATTCCCACTCTGGCCAGCTTGTTTTTTTACAGTTCCATGAGGGACAGCCCCTTACCCCCTCTGGCAACCAGGGCACCCCACCCTCTTTGCTACATGTCTTTTTTATTGTTATTGTTTATTATTCAGTTTTTTTTTCCTTGGGTGGGGGTCAGTCTCTCCAGGGGGCTATGCTGAACTGGCCCAGGGTTGTTCATGGGAGTACCATGTGTCACTTATCTCACCTGGTTGTCTGCTTCTCCCAAGCAGATTAGGTCCTGGCATCTGGTGGTGCTAGAAGCCTCCTGGTTTCTCCTTTTAAAGTAGAGTGGAGATGTTATGCGTGGGCTGGGGTTGAGGTGGTGTTGGAGTTTTACATCTTGCTGGTGATTTTTCCTGCAAGGTGTTCTCCAGTGTCTCTCTAAGATTTTACTTTAGGAAGCACACTTTATGTTTCCTCCCTCTAGGTGCCATCTTGGAATCCACCAGGAAGATTTCTTTTAAAAACTAAATCAGTTCTCAAAGGGAACAATGTGCTATATGCTCCAGCTTTTAACACAGATCTTTAATATTTGAGAGCTACATGTGTTTCTTCACCTTTGCTGAACAGACCAATTTGGAACAAAATGAGCCTTTCTCCACTTGAAAATTTGATTTGCAGGAAGTATTCCTTTCAAAAACAAACTCAGTCTCATAGGCAAACAATGCTCTGATGCTACAGCTTCTAGCATAGATGGTTTCCCTTGGAGAGATACATTTATTTCTTCAAAACAGCTGAATAGGACTATTTGGAGAAAACAGAGCCCATTTCCACCTTAAAACTATGATTTGCAGGAAGTATTCCTTTCAAAAACTAACTCAGTCTTCACATTGAAACACTGTGTTGGATGCTGCAGCTTCTAACACAGATAGTTTTCTTTGGACAAATATCTGTGTCTCTTCAACTCAGCTGAATAGGCCAATATGGAGCAAACAGAGCCAATCTCTACCTTGAAACACCTAATGTGCAGGAAGTATTCCTTTCAAAAACAAAGTCAATTCTCACAGGTAAACCATGTGCTAGATGCTACAGCTTCTAACATAGATGGTTTTCTTTGGACAGGTATCTGTGCTTCAACTCAGCTGAATAGGCCTATTTGGAAGAAAATGAGCCTTTCTCCCTCTTCAAACTATGATTTCCAGGAAATATTCCTTTTAAAAACTAACTCAATTCTCACAGGGAAACAATGTGCTAGATGCTGCAGCTTCTAACATAGATAGTTTTCTTTGGAGAGATAGAGGTGTTTCTTGAAGTCAGCTGAATAGACCAATATGGAGCAAACAGAGCCTATCTCCACTTTGAAACACCTAAGGTTCAGGAAGTATTCCTTTCAAAAACAAACTCAATTCTCACAGGGAAACAATGTGCTAAATGCTCCAGCTTCTAAGACAAATGGTTTTCTTTGAGAGACACATATGTTTCATCAACTCAGCTGAACAGGCCTATTTGAAACAAAATGCACCTTCCTCCACCTTGATAACTATGTTTTGTGGGAAGTATTCCTTTCAAAAACTAACTCAAATATCATACGGAAGCAATGTGCTAGATGATCTTGCTTCTAACACAGAAGATGTTCCTTGGAGAGATACATGTGTTTCTTCAACTCAGCTGAATAGGCCTAGTTGTAGCAAACAGCCTATATCCACCTTGAATATATGATTTCAGGAAGTATTCCTTTCAAAAACTAACTCAATTCCCACAGGGAAACAAATGCTAGATGTGGGAGTCAAAAATAGATGTTTGTTTTTTTGAGAGATACATGTGTTTCTTCAACTCAGCTGAATATACCTATTTGGAGTAAACAGAGTCTATCTCCACCTTGAAATACCTAAGTTGGAGGAAGTATTCCTTTCAAAAACTACTCTATTCTCACAGGGACAATGTTCTAGATGCTCCTGATTCTAACATAGATCATTTTCTTTGAAAGATACATGTGTAACATCCACTCAGCTGAATAGGCCTATTTGGAACAAAATGAACCATTCTCTTCCATGATAATTCTGATTTTCAGGAAGTATTCCTCTCAAAAACTAACTCAAGTCTCCCAGGGAAACAATGTTTCAGATGCTGCAGCTTCTAATATAGATGGTTTTCTGTGGAGAGATGCATATGTTTCTTCAACTCAGCTGAATAGGCCTAGATAAGGAATAAGAGCCTATCACCACCTTGAAACAACTATGTTGCAAGAAGGATTCCTTTCAAAAACTAACTCAATTCTCACAGGGAAACTATGTGCTAGATGCTACTGCTTCTAATGCAGATGGTTTTCTTTTGAGAGATACATTTTTGCTTCAACTTAGCTGAATAGGCCTTTGGAACAAAATGAACCTTTCTCCACCTTGATAACTATGATTTGATGGAAGCATTCCTTTCAAAAAATAACTCAGTTCTCACAGGGAAACAATTTGCTTGAGGCTACTGTTTCTAGCACAGTAGCTAGAAACTTTCAAGAGATATATGTGTTTCATCAACTTAGGAATATAGGCCTATTTGGAATAAAGAGAGTCTGTCTCTACCTTGGAAAACCCATGTAGCAGGAAGTATTCCTTTCAAAAGCTAACAAAATTATCAGTGGGAACCAATGTGCTAGATGCTGCAGCTTCCAACATAGATGGTTTTCTTTGGAGAGATACATGTGTTTCTTCAACTCAGCTGAATATCCCTATTTGGAGCAAAAAAAGCCTATCTCCATGTTAAAACACCTAACTCAGAGGAAGGATTCCTTTCAAAAATGAACACAACTCTCACAGGGAAATCATGTGCTAGATGATGCAGTTTCTAACATAGATGATTTTCTTTGAGGAGATACATGTGTTCCTTCTACTCTGGAGAATAGGCCTCTTTGTAGCAAACAGAGCCTATTTCCAACTTGAAATACCAAAACTGCAGGAAGTATTCCCTTCAAAATCTAAGTCAATTCCCACAAGGAAAAATGTACTAGATGCTAGTGATTCTAATGCAAATAGGTTTCTTTCGAGAGATACATGTGTTTCATCAACTGCTGAATAGGCCTATGTGGAACAAAGAGAGCTTCTATCCACCTTGAAACACCTAAGTTACAGGAAGTATTCCTTTCAAAAACTAACTCAATTCTCACAGTTCAAAAATGTGCTAGATGCTACTGCTTCTAACACAAAGAGGTTTCTTTCAAGAGTTACATATGTTTCTTCAACTTAGCTGATTAGGCCTATGTGGAAAAAAATGAGCCTTTCTTCTCCTTGAAAATTCTGATTTGCAGGAAGAATTCCTTTCAACTACTAACTCTGTTCTCACAGGGATACAATGTCCTAGATACTAATGTTGTAATACACATGGGTTTCTTATGAGAGGTATATGTGTTTCTTCAAGTTAGCTGAATAGAACAATTTGGATGAAAAAGAGACTTTCTCCTCCTATAAAATTCTAATTACAGGAAGTATTCCTTTCAAAGACTAACTCAATTCTCACAGGGAAAAATGTGCTAGATGCTCCTGCTTGTAACAGATGTCTTTCATTTGAGAGATGCTTGTGCTTCTTCAACATTGCTAAATAGGCCTATTTGAACAAAATGAGCTTTTCCCCACTTTGAAAACTCAATTCACAGGAAATATTCCTTAAAAACTATATCAAGATAGATTCCAAGATGGTGGATAAAGGGAGGAAGCAGAAAGTGTGCCTCCTATAGTGAATCTTGGAGAGACACTGGAGACATACCTTGCAGGCAAAACCACCAAGAAGAGGCAAAACTTTGACCCCTCCACACCTCCAGCCTGCACAGAGCATCTCCACTTCATGTTAAACAGAGAAACCAGGAGGGCCCCTGGGCCACCAGTCACCCACACCCAGACTGCTTGGGAAGATGTGGTACTGCAGTACTCCCACAGACAACCCTGGGCCAGATCAGCATAGACGCTTGGACAGACTGACCCTCACCCAGGGAAATAAGACAAACTGAGTAATAAGCAATAAGAACAATAAAGACACGTGGGAAAGAGGCTGGGGCGCACTGAGCACCGAAGATTGGGGGAAGGGAATCCTTCCCAGAACTGTAAATAAACAAGCCAGCCGGGCTGGAGAGGCTCTGGCAGGAGCAGGGGTGTGCACCCAGCAACCAGGAGTGGGAAAGCTTCTGAGAGTGATGGAGGGAGGAAAACTCCACAGAAGAGGGGGAAAGACCCACCTCCCACGTGAGCTGTAAACAAACATGCAGGCCTAAGAAAGCGGGTGCAGTGTCACCTCCCCCAGTGTACTTGGAAATGGGAAAGCTTGTAGCAGCGGTTCGCACACAGGACTCTGAGTAAAAAAAGACTGCATGGCCAGGTGAGTGTAAAGCTCACCCCTGAGATCTGCATAAATAACACCTCCAGCAACAGCAGGCTGACAGCAGTGGGCAGGCAAGCCACAGCCACAGATACCATTCACAGAGATGTCTGCAGACTCTCTTTTTTCTCTCTCTCCCTACCTTTGATGAGAAAACAACTGAACTACACCTGCATGCTGAAAAACGTACTGAAACTGTATTGCATTTGAACTTGGGACACTTTGTGGGGTTTTTTTTGTGCAGTATTGTTCTACTTTATGCATCCCCTTTGATGAGACAACTACAGAACAACATCTGAGGCACCATCTCCAGGATTGGAGACTAAGACAGACACTAAAATTATTAAGACTGAAACTTCATTGCACTTGAACTTGGAGGGTTTTTTTTCTATTTTTCATTTTGTTTTATTTCATTTATATATATATATTTCATTTATTTATTTTTTATTTTTATTCTTATCTTTATTCTTTTTAGTTTTTATTTTCAATCCTCTCTCTGTCTCTCTAATGCCTATTCAGCTCAGTGTCAATTAGTACACTAACACTCCTTGTTTATACTTTGAAACTTTCTCATTTGATTCCTTGTTTTGTTTTCTCCTACTTGTCTGTTTATTTGTTTTTTCATTTTCTTTAACTTCTTGCTTTCCATCTCAGATCACCCTTCCATTCTAAATATTACCATTGTTATTATTACAAGCTAGAAAATACTTAGTTGCACACAGTACAGGGACAGTAACAACACCAAAGACAATGACGGGAAGACAGAAAAAACAGGGAAACCAGTTTCCCCACAGCAAAAAATTAGTACAGGAACCAGAGGGGAATGAAGAGAACAGAAACTCAGATTCAGACTCCAACAAAATGAAGATAAACTATGCCAAAGAAACCAATGAGGCCCACAAGAATAATTTTAAAGAAGACATACTACAGGTACTCAATGAGAATTTTATAGAGATGATACTGGATATGGTAAACCAAAATACACAGGAGACACTCAAGAAATTCCAAGACAACAAAAATAGAGAATTTGAAAAAGCAAAAGAAGAAATTAAGGAAACCATAAAGCACTGTATAAACAGCAAATTGAAACAGAGAAAATGATAAATAAACAGATAAATGATCTCAGAACAAAAATAGACAACATTAAAGAGGAAACGACCCAGAATATGGAAAACCTCAGAAAAAAAGAATGAAACAGAAGTGCAAAACAAAACGGAAGGCCAATCCAGCAGAATAGAACAAACAGAAGACAGAATCTCAGAACTTGAAGATGAAATGGTAATTAAAGGAAAAACCAAAGAACAGTTAATTAAATAACACAAGATCTGTGAAAAGAAAATGCAAGAACTCACTGACTCCTTCATAACACCAAACTTAAGAGTGATGAGCATCAAAGAAGGAGAAGAGGTGCAAGTGAAGGGAATGCGTAATATATTCAACAAAATAATAACAGAAAATTTCCCAAATCTAGAGAAAGATATCCCATACAGATGCAAGATACCTCCAGAACACCAAACAGACCAGATCAAAATAGAACTACCCCATGACATATCATCATTAAAACAACAAGTTCAGAAAAACTAGGGAAAGAATATTGAAGGCTGTAAGAGAGAAAAAACAAATAACATACAAAGGTAAATTCATCAAAATCACAGAAGACTTCTCAACAGAAGCATTAAAAGCAAGAAGAGTGTGGGGTGAGATCTTCCATGCACTGAATGAAAATAACTTCAACACCAGGATACTCTTCCCACCAAAACTATCATTCAAAATAGATGGAACAATAAAGTCTTCCATGATAAGCAGAAACTAAAACAATATGTGACCACAAAGCCACCACTACAAAAGATTCTTCAAGGGATTCTGCGCACAGAAAGTGAAACCCAACTTACCCATGAAAAGACAGGAAGCACCAAACCACAGGAAAAGAAAAAGCAAGACAGTAGAGAGTAACCTCCACTTAGGTACACACAATCAAACCTTCAAACAACTAAGACAAATAAATGACAGGATTCACCACATACCTATCAGTACTAACACTTAATGTTAACGGAATCAATTCACCCATCAAAAGACACCTCATGATGAAATCGATTAAAAAGAAAATCCAACAATTTGTTGCTTACAGAAGACCCATCTCACTGACAGAAATAAGTATAGGCTTAGGATGAAAGGCTGGAAGAAGATTTACCAAGGCAATGGCCCCCCAAAACAGGCAGGAGTAGCAATACTTATCTCTAACAAAGTAGACTTCATACCTACATTGATCAAACGAGATAAAGAAGGACACTCCATACTAATAAAAGGGGAAATAGACCAAAAGGAAATAATAATCATCAACCTGTATGCACCCAATGTCAACTCACCCAATTTCATCAAACATACCCTGAAAGACCTAAAAGCATATATTAACACCAACACAGTGGTTGTGGGAGACTTTAACACCCCATTATCAATAGATAAACAAAAAATCAATAAAGAAATCCAAGATCTAAAATATACAATAGATCAAATGGATGTACATGATGTCTACATAACATTTCATCCAACTTCTGCACAATATACATTCTTCTCAGCAGCCCATGGAACCGTCTCCAAAATAGAGCATATCCTAGGGCACAAAGCAAGCCTTAGCAAATATAAGAAAATGGAAATTATACCGTGCATACTATCTAATCACAATGCTGTAAAAGTAGAACTCAACAACAAAAGTAAAGACAAAAAACATGCAGACAGCTGGAAACCAAAGAACTCATTACTTAATGAACAATGGATCATTGAGGAAATAAAAGAGGAAATTAAAAAGTTCCTGGAAGTCAATGAAAATGAAAACACAACCTACCAGAACCTATGGGACACACCAAAGGCAGTCCTGAGGGGAGAGTTTATAGCCATGAGTGCATATATTAAAAAGACTGAAAGATCCCAAATCAATGACCTAATGATACATCTCAAACTCCTAGAAAAACAAGAACAAGCAAATCCCAAAACAAATAGAAGGAGAGAAATAAAAAAAAGAGCTGAAATCAACAAAATAGAAACCAAAAAAAAAAAATACAAAGAATTAATGAAACAAAAAGTTGGTTCTTTGAAAAAATAAAAAAGATCGATAGACCTCTGGCAAACCTGACTAAAATGAGGAGAGAAAAAATGCAAATTAGTAGAATCAGGAATGCAAAAGGGGAGATAACAACAAACACCATGGAAGTCCAGGAAATCATCAGAGACTACTTTGAGACCCTATATTCAAATAAATTTGAAAATCTTAAAGAAATGGACAGATTTCTAGATACATATGACCATTCAAAACTGAACCAAGAGGAAATTAATCACCTGAATTGATCTACAACACATAATGAAATTGAAGCAGCAATCAAGAGTCTCCCCAAAAAGAAAAGTCCAGGACCTGATGGATTCTCTGCTGAATTCCATCAGACCTTTAAAGAAGAACTGATACCAACCCTCCTTAAACTGTTGCATGAAATAGAAAGGGAAGGAAAACTGCCAAACACCTTTTATGAAGCCAGTATTACACTTATCCCAAACCACGCAAAGACACCTCCAAAAAGGAGAACTATAGGCCAATCTCCTTAATGAACATTGATGCAAAAATCCTCAACAAAATAATGGCAAACCGAATTCAACAGCACATCAAAAAGATTATTCACCACGACCAAGCAAGCTTCGTCCCAGGAATGCAGGGGTGGTTCAACATACGAAAGTCAATAAACCTAATAAACCACATTAACAGAAGCAAAGACAAAAACCACTTGATCATCTCAATAGATGCAGAAAATGCCTTTGATAATATCTAACACCATTTCATGATAAAAGCTCTAAGAAAACAGAATAGAAGGAAAGTACCTCAACATTGTAAAAGCTATAGATGACAAACCTACAGCCAGTATTATACTTAATGGAGAAAATCTGAAACCATTCCTCTAAAATCAGGAACCAGACAAGGATGCCCACTATCTCCACTCCTATTCAACATAGTACTGGAATTCCTAGTCAGAGGAATTAGGCAAGAAGAAGGAATAAAAGGAATACAAATAGGTAAAGAAACTGTCAAAATATCCCTATTTGCAGATGACATGATCCTATACCTTAAAGACCCAAAAAACTCTCCTCAGAAGCTTCTAGACATCATCAATAGCTATAGCAAGGTAGCAGGATATAAAATCAACATGGAAAAATCATTAGCATTTCTATACACTAGCAATGAGCAAACTGAAAAAGAATGTATGAAAACAATTCCATTTATAAAAGCCTCAAAAAAAATCAAATACCTAGGTGTAAACCTAACAAAAGATGTGAGTGACCTCTACAAGGAAAACTATACACTTCTGAAGAAAGAGATTGAGGAAGACTATAGAAAGTGGAGAGATCTCCCATGCTCATGGATTAGTAGAATCAACAGAGTAAAAATGTTGATACTGCCAAAAGTAATTTACATGTTAATGCAATTCCCATCAAAATTCCAATGACATTCATTAAAGAGATTGAAAAATCTACCATGAAATTTATATGGAAACACAAGAGTCCACGAATAGCCAAGGCAATACTCAGTCATAAGAACAATGTTGGAGGTATCACAATACTTGACTTCAAATCATATTACAAAGCAATAACAATAAAAACAGCATGGTACTGGCTCAAAAACAGACATGAAGACCAGTGGAACAGAATAGAGGACCCACATATGAAGCCACACAACTATAACCAACTTGTCTTTGACAAAGGAGCTAAAAATATACGATGGATAAATAGCAGCCTCTTCAACACAAACTGCTGGGAAAACTGGTTAGCAGTCTGAAAAAAACTGAAACTGGATCCATGTATATCACCCTGTACCAATATTAACTCAAAGTGGATCAAGGATCTTAATTTCAGACCACAAACTCTAAAGTTGATACAGCAAAGAATAGGAAATACTCTGGAGTTAGTAGGTATAGGTAAGAACTTTCTCAACGAAACCACAGCAGCTCAGCAATTAAGAGATAGCATAGATAAGTGGGACCTCATAAAACTAAAAAGCTTCTGTTCATCAAAAGTAATGGTCTCTAAACTGAAGAGAACACCCACAGAGTGGGAGAAAATATTTGCCAGCTACACATCAGACAAAGGACTGATAACCAGAATGTATAGGCAACTTAAAAAACTAAATTCTCTCAAAACTAATGAACCAAAAAAGAAATGGGCAAGTGAACTGAACAGAACTTTCTCAAAAGAAGAAATTCAAGTGGCCAAAAAACACTTGAAAAAATGCTCACCATCTCTAGCAATAAAGGAAATGCAAATTAAAACCACACTAAGATTCTACCTCAAACCCTGTTAGAATAGCCATCATTAGCAACACCACGAACAACATGTGTTGGTGAGGATGAGGGGAAAAAGGAACCCTCTTACACTGTTGGTGGTAATGTAAACTAGTACAACCAATCTGGAAAAAAATTTGGAGGCTGCTTAAAAAGCTAAACATTGATCTACCATTTGATCCAGCAATACCAGTCTTGGGGATATACCCAAAAGACTGGGACACAGGTTACTCCAGAGGCACCTGCACACCCATGTTTATTGCAGCACCATTCACAATAGCAAAGTTATGGAAACAGCCAAGATGTCCCATAATGATGAGTGGATTAAGAAAATGTGGTATCTATACACAATGGAATTTTATGTAGCCATGAAGAAGAACGAAATGTTATCATTCGCTGGTAAGTGGATGGAACTGGAGAACATCATTCTGAGTGAGGTTAGCCTGGCCCAAAAGACCAAAAATCATATGTTCTCCCTCATATGTGAACATTAGATCAAGGGCAAACACAACAAGGGGATTGGACTTTGAGCACATGATAAAAGCGAGAGCACACAAGGGATGGGTGAGGATAGCTAAGACACCTAAAAAATTAGCTAGCATTTGTTGCCCTTAATGCAGAAAAACTAAAGCAGATACTTTAAACTGAGGCCAATAGGAAAATGGGACCAGGAACTAGAGAAAAGTTTCGATCAAAAAGAATTAACCTAGAAGGTAACACACATGCACAGGAAATTAATGTTAGTCAACTCCCTGTATAGCTATCCTGATCTCAACCAGCAAAAACAGTTGTTCCTTCCTATTATTGCTTATACTCTCTCTTCAACAAAGTTAGAGATAAGGGCAAAATAGTTTCTGCTGGGTGTTGAGGGGGTGTGCGGAAGAGGGAGGGGGTAGAGTGGGTGGTAAAGGAGGGGATGGGGCAGGGGGGAGAAATGACCCAAGCCTTGTATGCACATATGAATAATAAAACAATAAAAAAATCTATATCAATTCTCACAAGGAAACAAATGCTAGATGCTGCAGCTCAAACATAGACCGTTTTTTTGGAGAGATACATGTGTTTCTACAACTCTGCTGAATATACCTATTTGGAGGAAACAAAGCCTAGCTCTACCTTGAAACACCTAAGTTGCAGGAAGTATTCCTTTCAAAAACTATTCTATTCTCACAAGGAAACAATGTACTATATGCTCCTTCTTCTAACACACATGCCTTTCTTCAAGAGATACATGTGTTCCATCCATTCAGCTGAATAGGCCTATTTGGAACAAAATGAGCCTTTCTCCTCCTTGAAAATTCTGATTTGCAGGAAGGATTCCTTTCAAAACCCACCTCAATTCTCCCAGGGAAACAATGTGCTAGGTGCTGCAGCTTCCAATATGAATGGTTTTCTTTGGAGAGATGCATGTGTTTCTTCAATTCAGCTGAATAGGCCTATTTCGAGCAATCAGAGTCTATCACCACCTTGAAAAACACAAGTTTCAAGAAGTATTTCTTCCAAAAACTAACTCAGTTCTCACCATGAAAAAATGCAGTAGATGCTGCAGCTTCTAATATAGTTGGTTTTCTTTGGAGAGATATATTGGTCACTCAGGTGAATAGGCCTCTTGGGAGCAAACAGAGACTATCTCCACCTTGAAATACCAAAGTTGCTGGAAGTATTCCTTTCCAAAACTAACATAATTCTCACACGGAAATTATGTGCTTAATGCCAGTGCTTCTAACACACATAGGTTTCTTTTGAGAGATATATGTGTCTCATCAACTCAGCTGTATAGGCCTATTTGGAACAAAGAGAGCCTATCTCCACTTTGGAAAACCCTCTTAGCAGGAAGTATTCGTTTCAAAAACTAACTCCATTCTCACAGGGAAACAATGTGCTAGATGCTACTGCTTCTAACACACAAGGGTTTCTTTTGAGAGATATATGTGTCTATTCAACTTAGTTGAATAGGCCTATTTGAAGCAAAAGAAGCCAACCACCACCTTAAAACACCTAAGTTGCAGGATATTCCTTTCAAAAACTAACTGAAGTGTCAGAGGGAAACAATGTGCTAGATGCTGCAGATTATAACATAGATGGTTTCCATTAGAGAGATACATGTGTTTCTTCACCTTAGCTGAATAGGCCTATTTGGAACAAAATGAGCCTTTCTCCATCTAGAAAATTCTGATTTGCAGAAAGTATTCCTTTCATAAACTAACTGAATTTTCACAGAAAGAAATGTGCTAGGTTCTGCAACTTCTAACACTGAAGGTTTTTTTGAAGAAATACATGTATTTCTTCAATTCAGCTGAATAGGCCTATTTGGAGCAAACAGACCTACCTCCACCTTGAAACATTTAACTTACAGGAAGAACTTCTTTCAAAGTGCTAATGCTTCTTACACAGATAGTTTTCTTTCCAGAGATACATGTTTTTCTTCACCTTAGCTGGATTGTCCTATTTGGAACAAAATGAGCCTTTCTCTACCTTGAAACTATGATTTAAAGAAAGTATTCCTTTCAAAAATTAACTGAATTCTCACAGGGAAACAATGTACTAGACGGTACTGCTACTAACACACATGGGTTTCTTTCGTGAGATATATGTGTTTCATCAACTCAGCTCTATAGGCCTATTTGTAACAAAGAGAGCATATCAACACCTTGCTAACCCACATAGGAGGAAGTATTCCTTTCCAAAACTGACTGAGTTCTCACTGGGAAGCAATGTGCATACACTGCATCTTCTAACATAGATGATTTCTTTGGAGAGATGCATGTGTTTCTTCAACTCAGCTGAATGTACATATTGGAGGAAACAGAGCCTATCTCCACCTTGAAACAACTAAGTTGCAGGAAGTATTCATTTCAAAAACTAACTCCATTCTCACAGGGAAACAATGTGCTAGATGCTACTGCTTCTAACACACATGGGTTTCTTTTGAGAGGTATATGTGTCTATTCAACTTAGTTGAATAGGACTGTTTGAAGCAAAAGGAGCCAATCACCACCTTGAAACACCTAAGTTGCAGGATATTCCTTTCAAAAACTAACTAAAGTGTCAGAGGGAAACAATGTGCTAGATGTTGCAGCTAATAACATAGATGGTTTTCATTAGAGAGATACATGTGTTTCTTCAACTTAGCTGAATAGGCCAATTTGGAACAAAATGAGCCTTTCTCCGTCTAGAAAATTCTGATTTGCAGAAAGTATTCCTTTCAAAAACTAACTGAATTTTCACAGAAAACAATGCGCTAGATCCTGCAGCTTCTAACACAGATGGTTTTCTTTGGGGAGATACATGTGTTTCTTCAGCTCAGCTGAATTTTGATGTTGGGAACAAAATGAGATTTCCACCAACTTGAAAATTCTGATTTACAAGAAGTCTTCCTTTCAAAAACTAGCTCAATTCTCTCAGGAAACAATGCACCAGAGGCTGCAGATTCTAACATAAATGATTTTTTTTGGAAAGATACATATTTTTCTTCAACTCAGCTGAATAGGCCTACTTGAAGCAACAGAGCCTATCTTAACGTTGAAACACCTAACTTGCAGGAAGCATTCCTTTCAAAAACTAACTCAATTTTCACAGGGAAACAATATGCTAGATGATCCTGATTCTAACAATAACTGTGTTCTTTGGAGATAGATATGCGTTTCTTCAACTTAGTTGAATTGGCCTGTTTGTACAAAATGAGCATTTACCACCTTGAAAACTATGATTCACAGGAAATATTCCTTTCAAAAACTAAATAAATTCTCACATGGAAACAATGTGCTAGATGCTGTACCTTCTAACACAGATGGTATTCTTTGGAGAGACACATGTGTTACTTCAACTCACCTGAATAGTAGTATTTGGAGCAAAAAAAGCCTATATCCACCTTGAAACACCTAAGTTGCAAGAAATATTCCTGTCAAAATTTACTCAATTCTCACAAGGAAACAATGTGTTTAATGATACTGTTTCTAACACACGTGGGTTTCTTTCAAAAGATATATGTGTTTCTTCAACTTAGCTCAATAAGCCTATTGAAGCAAAAAGAGCCTATCACCACCTTAACACACCTAAGGTGCAAGAAGTTTTCCTTCAAAAAGTAATTCAATTTTCACAGATAAACAATGTGCTAGATGCTACACCATCTAACATAGATGGTTTTTTTTGTAGAGATGCATGGGTTTGTTCAACTCAGCCAAACAGGCCTATTTGGAGCAAAGGGACACTATCTCAACCTTGAAACACTGAAGTTGCAGGAAATATTCCTTTCAAATGCTAACTCAGTTCTCACAGGGAATAAATGCGCTATATGCTTCTACTTCTAACACAGATGGTTTTCTTTCAAGAGATACATGAGTTCCTTCACCTGAGCTGAATAGGTGTATTGGAAAAATTGAGCCTTTGTCCACCTTGAAAATTCTGATTTACAGAAAGTATTAATTTCAAAAATTGACTCAATTGTCACAGGGAACAATGTGCTAGATGGTGCAGCTTCTAACATAGATGATTATCCTTGGATAGATACAGGTATTTCTTCAACTTTGCTGAATAGACCTATTTGGAGCAAACATACCCTATGTCCACCATGAAACACCTTAGTTGCAGGAAGTATTACTTTAAAAACTATTCAATTCTCATAAGGAAGCAATGTCCAAGATGCTCCTGATTCTAATGCAGATGGTGTTATTGGAGAGATACATGTGTTTCTTCAACTCAGCTCAATAGGCCTATTTGAAAAAAACGAGCCTTTCCCCACCTTGAAAACTACGTTTAGCACGAAATATTCCTTTCAAAAACTAACTCAATTCTCACAGGGAGACAATGTGCTAGATGCTGCAGATTCAAACGTAGATGGTTTTCTTTGGAGAGATGTATGTGTTTCTTCAACTCAACTGAATAGGCCTAATGGAGCAAACAGAGTTTATAACCACCTTGGAACACCTAAGTTCCCAGAAGTATTCCATTCAAAAACTAACTCAATTTTCACAGGGAACAATGTGCTAGATGCTCTTGCTTCTAACACAGATGGTTTCCTTTCAAGAGGTACATGTGTTTCTACACCTTAGTTCAATAGGCCTATTTGGAGGAAAATGAGTCTTTCCCCACCTTGGAAAAATTTGATATGCAGGAAGTATTCCTTTCAAAACCTAACTCAATTGTCATAGGGAAACAATGTGCTAGATGCTACAGCTTCAAACTCACATTTGTTTCATTTGAGAGATATATGTGTTTCATCAACTCAGCTGCTTAGGCCTATTTAGAACAAAGAGAGCCTATCACCACCATGGAAAACCATGTAGCAGGAAGTATTTCTTTCAAAAACTAATTCAATTGTCACATGGAAATGTGTTAGATGCTGCAGCTTCTAACATAGATGGTTTTCTAGGAGAGATGCATGTGTTTCTACAACTCAGCTGAATAGACCTACTTGTAGCAAAGAGAGCCTATATTCACCTTGAAACACCTAAGTTGTAGCAAATATTCCTTTTCAAAACTAACTGAATTTTAACAGTTAAACAATGTACTACATGCTCGTGCTTCTAACACAGATGGTTTTCTTTCAAGAGATGCATGTTTCTTCACCTTAGCTGAATAGGCCTACTTGGAAAAAAATGAGTCTTTGCCCACTCAGAAAATTCTGATTTTCAGGAAGTTTTACCTTCAAAAACTAACTCAGTTCTCAAGGGAAACAATGTGCTTGATGCTGCAGCTTCCAGCATTGATGGTTTTCAAGGAGAGATACATGTGTTTCTGCAACTGAGCTGAATATCCCTATTTGGAGCAAACATAGCATATATCCATGTTGAAATACTTGAGTAGCAAGAAGTATTCCTTTCAAAAACTAACTCAGTTCTCACAGGAAACAATGTGCTAGGTGCTTCTGCTTCTAACACAGATGGTTTTCTTTCGAGAGATGCATGTGTTTTTTCACCTTAGCAGAATAGGCCTATTTGTTAAAAAATGAGCCTTTCTCCACTCAGATAATTCTGATTTGCAGGAAGTATTATCTTCAAAAACTCACTCAGTTCTACCAGGAAAATAATGTACTGGATGCTGCAGCTTCAAACAGAGATGGTTTTCTTTGGACAGATTCAGTTATTTCATCAACTCAGCTGAATAGGCCTATTTGGAGCCAAGAGAGCCAATATCCCCCTTGACACTCCTAAGTTTAGGAAGTATTCCTTTTAAAATGTACCTGAATTATAACAGGTAACCAATGTGCTAGAGGCTCATGCTTCCAACACAGATGATTTTCATTCGAGAGAATCTTGTGTTTCTTCACCTTAGCTGAATAGGCCTATTTTGAACCAAATGAGCTTTTCTCTACCTTGAAAACTATGATTTGCATGAAGTATTCCTTTCAAAAACTAACTCAATTCTCAAGGGAAACAATGTGTTGGATGCTGCAGCTTCCAACATTGATGGTTTTCAAGGAGAGATACATGTGTTTCTGCAACTCAGCTGAAGAGGCCTATTTGTAGCAAACACAGCATATATCCACGTTGAAATACCTCAGTAGCAGGAAGTATTCCTTTCAATAACCAACACAGTTCTCCCAGAGAAACAATTTTCTAGATGCTCCTGCTTCTAACACAGATGGTTTTCTTTGGAGATATACATGTTTTTCTTCAACTTAGCTGAATAGGCCTATTTGGAACAAAAGGAGTCTTTCTCCATGTTGAACACTATAATTAGCAGGAAGTATTCCTTTCAAAAGCAAGCTCAATTCTCACGGGGAAACAATGTGCTAGATGCTTCAGCTTCTATCATTGATGCTCTTCTTTGGAGAGAACCATGTGTTTCTTCAACTCAGCAGAATAGGCCTATTTGGAGCAAACAGACATACCTCCACCTTGAAACACCTAAGTTGCAGGAAGAATTCCTTTCAAAACTAACTCAATTCTCACAGGTAAAGAATTGCTAGATGCTCCTGCTTCTAACACAGATGTTTTTCTTCACCTTAGCTGAATAGTCTTAATTGGAACAAAATAGGCCTTTCTCAACCTTGAAAACTATTATTTGCAGGAAGTATTCCTTTCAAAAACTAACTCAGTTCTCCCAGGGAAACAATTTGCTAGATGCTCCTGCTTCTAACACAGATGGTTTTCTTTGGAGACATACATGTTTAACTTCAACTTAGCTGAATAGTCCTATTTGGAACAAAATGAGCCTTTCTACATGTTGAAAACTATGATTAGTAGATAGTATTCATTTCAAAAACAAACTCAATTCTCACTGGGAAACAATGTCCTAGATGCTACTGTTTCTACAAACATGGGTTTCTTTCAATAGATATATGTGTTTCATCAACTCAACTGTGTAGACCTATTTGGACCAAAGAGAGACTATCTTCACCTTTGAATCCCACATCAAAGGAATTATTCCTTTCCAAAACTAACTCAATTCTCACAAGTGAACCATATGCTAGGTGCTGCAGCTTCTAACAAGGATCATTTTCTTTGGATAGATGCAATCCTTCTTCATGTCAGCTGAATAGTCCTGTATCTAGCAAACGGAGACTGTCTCCACCTTGAAACATCTAAGTTGCAGGAAATATTACTTTCAAAAGCAAACTCAATCCTGGCAGGGAAACAATGTGATAGATGCTCCTGATTCTAACCCACATTGTTTTCTCTGAGAGATACATGTGTTTCATCAACAGAGATGAATAAGCCTATTTGGAAAAAGATGTGCCTTTCTCCACCTTGAAAATTGTGATTTGCAGGAAGTATTCCATTCAAATACTAACTCCATTCTCACAGGGAACAGTGTGCTAGATGCTACTGGTTTTAACACACATGGGTTTCTTTTGTAAGATATATGTGTTTAAATAACTCAGCTGTATAGGCATATTTGGAACAAAGAGAGGCTATCTCCACTGGGGAAAAACTAAACAGCAGGTAGTATTCCTTTCAAAAACTACTTCAGTTCTCACAGGGAAACAATTTGCCATATGCTGCTGCTTCTAACACAGATCATTTACTTCAAGAGATACATGTTTTTGGTCCAAAGCTGAATAGGCCTATTTGGAACAAAATGAGTCTTTCACTTCCTTGAAAATTCTGACTTGCCAGAAGTATTCCTTTCAAGAAAACTCAGTTCTTACAGGGAAACAATGTGCTAGATTCTGCAGCTTCTAACGTAGATTGTTTTCTTTGGATAGACACATGTATTTCTTCAACTCTGCCAAATAGGCGTATTTGGAGAAAACACAGCCTATCTCCACCTTGAAATACCTCAGATGCAGGAAGTATTCCTCTCAAAAACTAACTCAATTATCACAGGGAAGCAAAGTGCAAGATTCACCTGCTTCTATCACAGATGGTGTTCTTTGGAGAGATACAGGTTAGGAGAGATTCAATTTAGCTGAATAAGTCTGTTTGTACAAAATAAACCTTTCCCCCACTTGAAAATTGTGATTTTCAGGAAGGATTCCTTCCAAAAATTAACTCAACTCTCACAGGGAAACAATGTGCTAGATCCTGCAGCTTCTAACACAGATAGTTTTCTTCGGAGAGATACATGTGTTTCTTCAACTCAGCTAAATAGGCCTATGTGGAGAAAACAGAGCCTATCACCACCTTGAAACATGTAAGTTGCAGGAAGTATTTCTTTCAGAAACTAACTCAATTTTCACAGGAAAGCAATGTGCTAGACTTCTGCTTCTTATAGAGATGCTGTAGCTTCTTACATAGATAGTTTTCTTTGGAGAGATACACGTGTTTCTTAAACCCTGCCAAATAGGCCTACATGGAGCAACGGAGCCCATATCAACCTTGAAACACCTAAGTGGCAGGAAGCATTCCTTTCAAAAACTAACTCAATTATCACAGGGAAGCAATATGCTAGATGACCCTGATTCTAACACAGACTGTGTTCTTTAGACATATGTATGTGTTTCTTCAACTTAGCTGAATTGGCCTGTTTGTACAAAATGAGCTTTTACCACCTTGAAAACTATGATTCACAGGAAAAATTCCTTTCAAAAACTAACTCAATTCTCACATGGAAACAATGTGCTAGATGCTGCACCTTATAACACACATGGTATATTTTGGAGAGATACATGTGTTTCTTCAACTCACAGGAATAGGAGTATTTGGAACAAAAAGAGCTATATCCACCTTGAAACACCTAAGTTGCAAGAAGTATTCCTGTCAAAAAATTAACTCAATTCTCACAAGGAAACAGTGTGCTAGATGCTACTGCTTCTAACACACATGGGTTTCTTTCAAAAGATACATATGTTTCTTCAACTTAGCTGAATAGGCCTATTTGAAGCAAAAACAGCCTATCACCACCTTAAAAAACCTAAGGTGCAAGAAGTTTTCCTTCAAAAAGTAACTCAATTGTCAAAGGAAAACAATGTGCTAGATGCTACACTGTCTAACATAGATGGTTTTCTTTGGAGAGATACATGTGTTCTTCAACTCAGCTCAATAGGCCTATATGAACAAAATGAGTCTTTCCCCACCTTGAAAACTGTGATTTGCACGAAATATTCCTTTCAAAAACTAACTCAACTCTCACAGGGAAACAATGTGCAAGAAGCAGCAGCTTCAAACATAGATGTTTTCTTTGGATAGATGCATGTGTTTCTTCAACTCAACTGAGTAGGCCTACTTGGAGCAACAGAGCCTATCTCAACCTTGAAACACTTAAGTGGCAGGAAGCATTCCTTTCAAAACTAACTGAATTATCACAGGGAAGCAAAATGCTGGATAAGCCTGATTCTAAAACAGACTGTGTTCTTTGGAGATACATGTATGTTTCTTCAACTTAGCTGAAGTTGCCTATTTGTACAAAATTAGCCTTTACCACTTTGAAAACTATGATTCACAGGAAATATTCTATTAAAAAACTAACACAATTCTCACATGGAAACAATGTGCTAGATACTGTACCTACTAACATATGTGGCATATTTGGAGAGATACATGTGTTTCTTCAACTAACATGAATAGGAGTATCTGTTGCAAAATTAGCCTATATCCACCTTGAAACACCCAAGTTGCAAGAAGTATTCCTCTGAAAAACTAAATCAATTCTCACTGGTAAAAAATGTGCTAGATGCTCCTGATTCTAAGACAGGTGGTTTTCTATTGAAAGATATATGTTTTTCATCACCTTAGCTGAATAGGCCTATTTGGTACAAAATGAGCCTTTCTCCACCTTGAAAATTCTGGTTTGCAGGAAGTATTCCTTTCAAAAACTAACTAAGTTCTCCCAGAGAAACAATGTGCTAGATGCTCCTGCTTCTAACACAGATGGTTCTCCTTGGAGATATATATGTTTTCTTCAACTTAGCTTAATAGGCCTATTTGGAACAAAATGAGCCTTTCACGACATTGAAAACTATGATTAGCAGGAAGTATTCCTTTCGAAAACAAACTCCAGTCTCTCAGGGAAACAATGTGCTAGATGCTTCAGCTTCTAACATTGATGCTTTTCTTTGGAGAGACACCTGTGTTTCTTCAACTCAACGGAATAGGCCTATTGGGAGCAAACAGATGTACCTCCACTTTGAAACACCTAAGTTGCAGGAAGAATTTCTTTCAAAACTAACTCAATTCTTACAGGTAAAGAATGTGCTAGATTCTCCTGCTTCTAATACAGATTTTTTTTTTTAGAGATACATATGTGTTTCTTCACCTTAGCTGAATAGGCCTAATTGGAACAAAATATGCCTTTCTCCACCTTGAAAACTACTATTTGCAGGAAGTATTCCTTTCGAAAACTAACTCAGTTCTCACAGGGAAACAATGTGTTAGAGGCTGCTGCTTCTATAAACATCTGTTTCTTTCGATAGCTATATGTGATTTATCAACTCAGCTGTGGAGGGCTATTTGGACCAAAGAGAGGCTATCTTCACCTTTGAATCCCACGTCAAATGAATTATTTCTTTCAAAAACTAACTCAATTCTCACAGGTGAACAATGTGCTAGATGCTGCACCTTCTAAAATAGATCATTTTCTTAGGATAGATACAGGTGCTTCTTCATGTCACCTGAATAGTCCTATTTCTAGCAAACGGAGCCTATCTCCACCTTGAAACACCTAAGTCATAGGAAGCATTCCTTTCAAAACAAACTCAATTCTTGCAGGGAAATAATGTGTTAGATGCTCCTGATTCTAACACAGATTGTTTTCTTCGAGAGACACATGTGCTTCATCAACACAGATGAATAGGCATATTTGGAACAAAATGTGCCTCCCTCCACCTTGAAAATGTGATTTGCAGGAAGCATTCCATTCAGATATTAACTCCATTCTCACAGGGAGCAATGTACTAGATGCTACTGGTTTTAAGACACATGGGCTTCTTTTGTGAGATATATGTGTTTAATCAACTCACGTATATAGGCTTATTGGAAAAAAGAGAGCCTATCTCCACTGGGGAAAATGTACACACCAGGTAGTATTCCTTTCAAAAACTACTCAATTCTTACAGGGAAACAATTTACTATGTTCTCCTGCTTCTAACACAGATCATTTACTTCGAGAGATACATGTTTTTGGTTCAAAGCAGATTAGGCCTCTTTGGAAAAAAAATGAAAGATTCACTTCCTTGAAAATTCTGGTTTGCAGGGAGTATTCCTTCCAAAAAAACTCAATTCTGACAGGGAAACAATGTGCTAGATTCTGCAGCTTCTAACGTAGATTGTTTTCTTTGGATAGACACATGTATTTCTTCAACTCTGCCAAATAGGTGTATTTGGAGAAAACACAGCCTATCTCCACCCTGAAACACCTCAAATGCAGGGAGTATTCCTCTCAAAAACTACTCAATTATTACAAGGAAGCAATGTGTGAGGAAGGATCCTTTCAAAAACTAACTCAATTCTCACATGGAAACAATGTGCTAGATGCTGCAGCTTCTAACATAGATGGCTTTCTAGGTGAGAAACAAGTGTTTCTACAATTCAGTTGAATACGCCTTCTTGCAAACAAGAGAGCCTATATTCACCTTGAAGCACCTAAGTTGTAGTATATATTCCTTTTCAAACTAAATGAATTTTAACAGCTAAACAATGTGCTATGTGCTCCTGCTTCTAACACAAATGGTTTTCTTTCAAGAGATGCATGTGTTTCTTCACCTTAGCTGAATAGGCCTATTTGAAAAAAATGAGCCTTTGTCCACTCAGAATATTCTGATTTTCAGGAAGTATTACCTTCAAAAATGAACTCAATTCTCAAGAGAAACCATATGCTAGAGGCTGAAGCTTCTAAAACAGATGGAGGAGATATACATGTGTTTCTGCAACTCAACTGAATAGGCCTATTTGTAAGCAAACACAGTATATATCCATGTTGAAATACCTGAGTAGCAGGAAGTATTCCTTTCAAAAACTACCTCAATTCTCACAGGGAAACAATGTGCTAGGTTCTCCTGCTTCTAACACAGATGGTTTTCTTTCACGAGATGCATGTGTTTCTTCACGTTAGCAGAATAGGCCTATTTGTAAAAAAAAATGAGCATTTCTCCACTCAGAAAATGCTGTTTTGCAGGAATTATTACCTTCAAAATCACACTCAGTTCTAACAAGGAAACAATGTACTAGATGCTGCAGCTTCAAACAGAGATGGTTTTCTTTGGAGAGATACAGTTGTTTCTTCAACTCTTCTGAATGGGCCTATTTGGAACCAAGGAGGCCAATATCCAATTTGAGACACCTAAGTTGTAGGAAGTATTCCTTTTGAAATCTACCTGAATTTTAACAGGGAAACAATGTGCCAGAGGCTCTTGCTTCTAACACAGATGATTTTCATTTGAGAGATACATGTATTTCTTTACCTTAGCTGAATAGTCCTATTTTGAACCAAATGAGCTTTTCTCTACCTGGAAAACTATGATTTGCATGAAGTTTTCCTTTCAAAAATTATCTCAGTTCTCACACAGAAACAATGTGCTAGATGCTACTGCTTCTACCACATGGGTTTCTTTCGAAAGATGAATGTGTTTCATGATCTCAGCTGTACAGGCCTATTTGAAACTAAGAGAGTCTATCTCCAGTTTGAAGAACCCACATAGCAGGAAGTATTACTTTCAAAAACTGCCACAAATCTCACATGGAATCACGTGCTAGATGCTGAAGATTCCTGTAAGTTGCAGGAAGTATTTCTTTCAAAAACTAACTCAATTCTCACAGGGAAGCAATGTGCTAGGCTTCTGCTTCTTACATAGATTGTTTTCTTTTGAGAGATACATGTGTTTCTTCAACTCAGCTGAATTGGCCTATTTGGAGCAATCAGAGCCTATGTGCACATTGAAACCCCTAACTTGCCGAAGTATTCCTTTCAAGAACTTACTCAATTCTCACAGGGAAACAATGTGCTTGATGCTACTGCTTCTAACACAAATTGGTTTCTTTCCAGAGCTACATGTGTATCTTCAACTTAGCTGAATAGGTCTTTGAACAAAATGGGCATTTCCCCACCTTGAACATGATGATTCACAGGAAATGCTCCCTTCAAAAACATACTCAGTTCTCACAGTGAAAAAATGCACTAGATGCTCCTGTTTCTAACACAGATTGTTTTCTCGAGAGGCACATGTGTTTCTTAAATTCAACTGAATTGTGCTATTTGGAACAAAATGAGATTTCCACCAACTTGGAAATTCTGATTTACAAGAAGTCTTCCTTTCAAAAGTTAACTCAATTCTCAGAGAAAACAATGCACCAGTTTCTGCAGCTTTTGACATAAATGGTTTTCCTTGGAGAGATACTTATGTTTCTTCAACTCAGGAGAATAGGCCTACTTGGAGCAACAGAGCCTATCTGAAACTTGAAACACCTAAGTGGCAGAAAGCATTCCTTTCAAAAACTAACTCAATTATCACAGGGAAGCAATATGCTTTATGATTGTGATTCTAACACAGACTGTGTTCTTTGGAGACATATATGTATTTCTTCAACTTAGCTGAATTGTCCTATTTTTGTAAAACGAGCCTTTACCACTTTGAAAACTAAGATTCACAGGAAATATTCCTTTCAAAAACTAACTCAATTCTCACATGGAAACAATGTGCTAATGCTGCACCTTCTAACACAGATGATATTCTTTGTAGGGATACATGTGTTTCTTCAACTCACATGATTAGGAGTATTTCGAGCAAAAAGGGCCTATATCCAACTTGAAACACCAATGTTGCAAGAAGTATTTCTGTAAAAAATTAACTCAATTCTCACAGGGAAACAATGTGCTAGATGGCACTGCTTCTATCACACATGGGTTTCATTCAAAAGATGTATGTGTTTCTTTTACTTAGCTGAATAGGCCTATTGAAGCGTAAAGAGCCTATCACTACCTAAAATATCCGATGTTGCAGGAAGTTTTCCTTTTAAACTAACTCAATTCTCACAAAGAAACAATGTGCTGGATCCTACACCACCTAACATAGATGATTTTCTTTGGAGAGATACATGTGTTTGTTCAACTCAACTGAACAGGAATGTTTGAAGCAAACAGACCCTATCTCCACCTTGAAACACCTTTAGTTGCAGAAAGTATTACTTTAAAAACTGCTCAATTCTTACAGGGAAGCAATGTCCAAGATGCTTCTGCTTCTAATGCAGATGGTGTTCTTTGGAAAGACACATGTGTTTCTTCATCTTAGCTCAATAGGCCAATTTGATCAGAAAGAGCCTTTCCCCACCTTGAAAACAATGATTTGCAAGAAAAATTCCATTCAAAAACTAACTCAATTCTCACAGGGAAACAATGTGCTAGATGGTGCAGCTTCTAACACAGATGGTTTCTGGGGGGAGACACATGTGTTTCTACAACTCAGCTGAATAGGCCTGTATGGAACAAAATGAGCCTTTCTCCACCTTGAAAATTCAATTTGCTGGAAGTATTTCTTTCAAAAAAACTGACTCAATTCTCAAAGAACAACAATGTGCAAGATGTTGCAGTTTCTAATATACTTGGTTTTCTTTGGAGACATACATGTGTTTCTTCAACTCAGCTGAATAGGTCTTTTGGAGCAAACAGAGCCTATTTCCACCTTGAAAATATAATTATCAGAAAGTATTCCTTTAAAAAAGTAACTCAATTCTCACAGGGAAACAATGCACTCAGTTTTCCAGCTTCTAATATAGAGGGTTTTCTTTGGAAAGATAAACATGTTTCTTCAACTTAGCAGAAAAAGTCTATTTGGAACAAAATAAGCCTTTGTCCTCCTTGAAAATTGTGATTTGCAGGGAATATTCCTTTCAAAAACTAACTGAATTCTCACAGGGATACAATGGCTTAGATGCTAATGCTTGTAATATGCATGGGATTCTTACGAGAGATACATATGTTTCCTCAGCTTAGGTGAATAGACCAATTTGGAGCAAAACAAGCCTTTCTCTTCCTTGAGAATTCTGATTTGCAGGTAGTATTCCTTTCAAAAACTAACTCAATTCTCACAGGGATACAATGTCATTGATGCTACTGCTTGTAAGACACATGGGTTTCTTTTGAGAGATATTATGTGTTTCTTCAAATAGGTGGCTAGACCTATTTGGAGCAAAAAGTGCCTATCACCCCCTTGAAACAGTTAAGTTGCAGGAAATATTCCTTTCAAAAACTGACACAATTCTCATAAGGACACAATGTGCTAGGTGCTCCTGCTTCTAACACAGATGGTTTCCTTCAAGATATTCATTTGTTTCTTCACCTTAGCTGAAGTGTCCTATTTGGAACAAAATGAGCCTTTCTCCACCTTGAAATACCAAAATTGCAGTAAGTATTGCTTTCAAAACCTAACTCAGTTCTCACAGGGAAACAATGTGCTAGATGCCACTGCTTCCATCACAAATGATTTTCTCTCAAGATAAACATGTGTTTCATCAACTCAGCTGAATAGGCCTATTTGGAACAAAGACAGCCTATCTCCACTTTGAAAAACATAAGTTGCAGGAAGTATTCCTTTAA
The DNA here is from genome assembly GCF_047511655.1 of Castor canadensis. Lineage (NCBI taxonomy): Eukaryota > Metazoa > Chordata > Mammalia > Rodentia > Castoridae > Castor > Castor canadensis. The sequence goes on along the minus strand of NC_133388.1, from coordinate 104,443,847 downwards.
AAACTAACTCAATTCTAACATGGAAACAATGTGCTAGTAGGTGCAGCTTCTAATACAGATGGTTTTTGGGAGGAATTGCCTGTGTTTCTACAACTCAGCTGAATAGGCCTGTTTAGAACAAAATGAACCTTTCTCCACCTTGAAAATTCAATTTGCTGGAAGTATTTCTTTCAAAAACGAACTCAATTCTCAAAGAACAACAATGTGCAAGTTGTTGCAGCTTCTAATATACTTGGTTTTCCTTGGAGACATACATGTGTTTCTTCAACTCAGCTGAGTAAGACTATTAGGAGCAAACAGAGCCTATCTCTACCTTAAACACCTAAGATTCAGGATGTATTCCTTTCAAGAACTAAGACAATTTTTAAACCAAAACCATGTGTAGATGTTCCTCTTCTAACACATATGGTTTTCTGTCGAGAATAACATGTGTTTCTTCAAGTTAGATGAATAGGCCTATTTGAAACAAATTGAGGCTTTCTTGACCTTGAAAATTCTGATTTGCAGTAAGTATTCTATTCAAAAACTAACTCTATCCTCACAGCGAAAGGACTTGCTAAATGCTACAGCTACTAATATGAATGCTTTTCCTTGGAAAGATTCATGTGTTTCTACTAATCAAATGAATACTCATATTTGTAGCAAACAGAGCCTATCTCCACCTGGAAACACCTAATTTGCAGGAAGTATTCCTTTCAAAACTACCTCAATTCTCACAGGGAAGCAATGTGCTACATGCTCCTGCTTTTAACACAGATGGCTTTCTTTTGAGAAATACATGTGTTTCTTCACCTTTGCTGAATAGGATTATTTGAAAAAAAATGAGCATTTCTTCACCCTGAAAATTCTGATTGCAGGAAGCATTACTTTCAAAACCTGACTCACTTCTCACAGAGAAATAATGTGCTCCATGCTCCTGCTTCTAAAAGAGATGGTTCCTTTGGAGAGATCAGTGCCTTTCTTGAACATAGCTCAATATGATTATTTCAAACAAAATGAACCTTCCGACACCTTGAAGACAATGATTTGCAGGAAGTATTCCTTTCAAAAACTAACTCAATTCTCACAGGATGCAGCAGATTCTAACAGAGATGGTTTTCTTTGGAGAGATACATGTGTTTCTTCAACTCTGTGAAAACGTTCTTTGTAGCAAACAGCCTGTCTCCACTTTGAAACACCTAAGTTGCAGGTAGTAATCAAATCAATAACTACATCAATTCTCACAGGGAAACAATGTGCTAGATGTACCTTCTCCTAACAGAGATGGTTTTCTTTAGAGAGATACGTGTGTTTCTTCAACTTAGCTGAATAGGCCATTTGGATCAAAATGAACCTTTCTCCACCTTGAAGACAATGATTTTCAGGAATATTCCTTTCAAAAACTAAATCAATTCTCACAGCAAAATAATGATTTAGATGCTGCAGATTCTAACATAGATGGCTTTCTTTGGGGACATACATGTGTTTCTTAAACTCAGCAGAATAGGCCTCTTACAGCAGAGTCCATCTCCTCCTTGAAACACCTAAGTTGCAGGAAGCACTTCTTTCAAAAACTAACTGAAAGCTCACAGGAAACAATGTGCTACATGATGTAGCTTCAAAAACGGATGGTTTTCTTTACAGAGCTACATGTGTTTTTCAATTTAGCTGAATAGTCTTATTTGGAACAAAATGAGCCTTTTCCACCTTGAAAAGTATGATTTAAAGGAAGTATTCCTTTAAAAACTAACTCAATTCTAAAAAGGAAATAATGCACTAGACTCTGCAGCTTCTTACATACATGGTTTTCTTTGGAGAGATACATGTGTTTCCTTAAATCAGGTGAACAGGGCTATTTGAAGCAAACAGAGCAATCTGCACCTTGAAACACCTAGGTTGCAGGAAGTATTCCTTTCAAAAATTAACTCAATTCTCACAGAGAAGCTATGTGCTAGATGCTCCTGCTTCTTACACAGATGGTTTTCTTTTGGGATATATATGTGTTTCTTCACCTTAGCTGCATAGACCAATTTCAAAAAATGAGCCTTTCTTGCCCTAGAAAACGTTAACTTGCAAGAAGTATTCCTGTCAAAAACTAACTAAATTCACACAGGGAAACAATGTGCTAGATGCTGCAGCATGAAACATAGATGGTTTTGTTTAGAAGATGCATGTGTTTCTTCATCTCAGCTGAATAAGCCTATTAGGGGCAAACAGAACCTATCTCTAACTTCAAACACCTAAGTTGCAGGAAGTATTTCTTTCAAAAACTAACTCAATTCTCACAAGGAAACAATGTGCTAGATGCTTCTGCATCTAACACAGGTGGTTTTATTTGTAGAGATACATGTGTTTCTTCAGCTCAGCTGAAAAGGACTATTTGGAGCAAAAAGAGCCTATCTTGACCTTGATATACCTAAGTTGCAGGAAGTATTCCTTTCAAAAGCTAACTTAATTCTGATATGGAAACAATGTGCTAGATACTCCTGCTTCTAACAGAGGGGGTTTTATTTGGAGAGATACATGTGTTTCTTCAAATTAGCTGAATAGTCCTGCTTGGAATAAACAGAGCCTATCTTCACCTTGAAAACCTAAGTTTCAGGAAGTATACATTTCATAAACAAACTCAATTCTCACAGAGAAACCATGTGCTAGATGCTCCTGCTTCTAACACAGATGGTTTTCTTTCGAGAGATACATGTGGTTCTTCAACTTAGCTGAATAGGCCTATTTGCAACAAAATGAGCCTTTCTCAGCCTTGAAAACTATAATTTGCAGGAAGTATTCCTTTCAGAAACAAGTTCAATTCTCTCACTCGAACCATGTACAACATGCTGCAGCTATTAACACAGACGGTTTGGTTTGGAAAGATACATGTGTTTCTTCAACTCAGCTGAACAGAGCTATTTCGGGCAAACTGATTTTTTCTCCACCTTGAATACTGTGATTTACAGGAACTATTCCTTTCAAAAACTAACTCATTTATCAAAGGGAAACCATGTGCTACATGCTGCTGCTTCTAACCCAGATTGTTTTCCTTCAAGAGATACTTGTGTTTGCTCAACTCAGCTGAACAGGCGTATTTTGAGCAAACAGAGCCTATCTCAACCTTGAAAAACCTAAGTTACTGGAAGTATTTCTTCAAAAACTAACTTAATTCCCACAGGGAAACAATGTCTATATGCACAGCTTCTAACATAGATGGTTTTCTTTCGAGAGATACATGTGATTCTTCAACTCAGCTGAATAGGCCTATTTGGAGCAATCAGAGCCTATCCCCACCTTGAAACTATGAATTGCAGGCAGTACTGTTTTCCAAACCTAACTCAATTGTCACTGAGAAATAATGTGCTCAATGCTCTTGATTCTAACACACATGGTTTTCTTCAAGAGAAACATGTGTTCCTTCAACTTATTGGAATATGCCTATTTGGAGCAAAATGAGCCTTTCTCCACCTAGAAATCTATGATTTTCAGGAACTACTCCCTGGAGAAAGTAAAGCAATTCTCACTGGGAAACAATGTTCTAGATGCTCTGGCTTCTAACACAGATGGTTTTCTTTAGAGAGATACATATGTTTCTTCATCTCATTGAATAGGCCTATTTGGAACAAACAGATCCTATCTACAACTTGACATACCTAAGTGGCAGGAACTGTTCCTTTCAAAAACTAACTCAATTCTCCCAGTGAAATAATGTGCTAGATTCTCCTGCTTCTAACACATATGGTTTTCTTTCAAGAGATACATGTGTTTCTTCAACTTAGCTGAATAGGCCTACTTGGAACAAAATGAGGCATTCTCCTCCTGAAAACTATGATTTGCAGGAATTTTTCCTTTCAAAATCTAAATCAATTTCCTCATGGAAACAATTTGGTACATGCTGCGGCTTCTAACATAAATGGTTTTCTTTGGACATATACATGTGTTTCTTCAACTCAGCTGAATAGGGCTCTTTGGAACAAATTGAGCCTTTCTCCTCATTGAAAACTATGATTTGCAGGAAGTATTCCTTTCAAAAACTAACAAATTCTAAAAGGGAATCAACGTCTTTGATGCTCCAGCTTCTAACACAGATGGTTTTCTTTAGAGAGATACTTGTGTTTTTTCAACAAAGCAGAATAGGCCAATTTGGAACAAAATGTGCCTTTCACCACCTTGAAAACTGTAATTTGCAGAAAACATTACTTTCAAAAACTAACCCAATTGTCACAGGGAAACAATGTGCTACATGCTCCTGCTTTTAACACAGATGGTTTTCTTTCGAGAGGCCTGTTTCTTCAACTTAGATGAATAGGCTTATTGGAAAAAAATGAGCCTTTCTACAACTTGAACACTATGATTGTAGGAAGTAGTCCTTTCAAAAACTAACTCAATTCTCACATGGAAACAATGTGGAAGAATCTGCAGCTTCTAACATGGATGGTTTTCTTTGGAGAGATTCATGTATTCTTCAACTCAGTGGAATAGGCCTATTTGGAGCAAACGAAGCCTATTTCTATCTTGAAAACTATGATTTACAGGAAGTTTTTTTTTCAAAGGCTACCACAATCCTCACAGGGAAATAATATACTAGATGCCACTGCTTCTAACATTGATGATTTTCTTTGGATAGATTCGTGTGTTTCTCACTCACCTGAATAGGTCTATTTTGAGCAAAAAGAGCCTATCTGCACCTTGAAAACCTGATTTCAGGAGGTGTACCTTTCAAAAACGAACTCAATTCTCACAGGGAAACAATGTGCTAGAGGCTCCTGATCCTAACATAGATGGTTTTCTTTCAAGAGATACATGTGTTTCTTCAACTTAGTTGTATAGGCCTATTTGGAACAAAATGTGCCTTTCTCGGCTTGAATAGTATGATTTGCAGGAAGTACTCCTTTCAAAAAATAATTCAATTCTCTCATGGAACCATTGTGCTACATGCTGCAGCTTCTAACATAGATGGTATTCTTTGGAGATATACATGTGTTTCTTCAACTCAGCTGAATAGGCTTATTAGGAGCAAACAGAGCCTATGTCCACCTTGAAATCTATGATTTGCCGAAAGTATTTCTTTCAAAAACTAATTCAATTCTCACAGGGAAACAATGTGCTAGATGCTGCAGCTTCAAACATACATGGTTTCTTTGAAGAAATACATGTCTTTCCTCAACTCAGCTGAATAGGCTTATTTGGAGCAAACAGAGCCTATCTTCACCTTCAAATTGCAGGAAGTATTTCTTTCAGAAACTAACTCAATTCTCACAGGGAAACAATGCTCTATATGCTCCTGCTTCTAACACAGATTTTTTTTCAAGAGATACATGTATTTCTTCAACTCAGCTGAATAGCCTTATTTGGAACAAAATGAGCCTTCCTCCACTTTGAAAGTATAATTTGCAGGAAATATTCCTTTGAAAAGATAACTCAATTCTTCATGGAAACAGTGTGCTACAGCTTAGCTTCTAACATAGATTGTTTTCTTTGGAGAGATACATGTCTTTCTTCAACTTAGCTGAATAGTTCTATTAGGAACAAAGTGAGCCTTTCTCCACCTTCAAAACATTCATTTGCAGGAAATATTCCTTTCAAAAACTAACTCAATTCTCACATGGAAACAATATGCTAGATGCTTCATCTTCTAACATAGATGGTTTTGTTTGGAGAGATAGATGTATTTCTACAACTCAATTGAATAGGCCTATTTGGTCAAACAGAGCCTATCTTCACCTTGAAATCTATGATTTTCAAGAAGTATTCCTTTCGAAAACTAACTCAATTCTCACAGGGAAGCAATGTCTATTTGCTCCTGCTTGTACCATGGATGGTTTTCTTAGGAGAGATACATGTGTTTTTTCAACTCTGCTGAATAGGGCTATTTGGAACAAAGTGAGCCTTTCCCTGCCTTGAAAACTATGATTTGCAGGAGGTACTGCTTTTAAAAACTAACTCAGTTCTCTCATGGAAGTAATGTGCTACGTGCTGTAGCTTCTACAATAGATGTTTTCCTTTGGAGAGATATATGTGTTTTTTCAACTCAGCTGAATATTGCTATTTGGACAATGTGAGCCTATCTCTACCTTGAAAAACCTAAGTTGCAGAAAGTCTTCCTTGCCAGAACTAACTCAGTTTTCAAAGGGAAACAGTGTGCTAGATGCTCCTGCATCTAACACAGATGGTTTTCACTTGAGAGATACATGTGTTTCTTCAACTTAGCTGAAGAAGCCTATTTGGAACAAGATATTTCTTCACCTTGAAATATCTAAGTTGCAGGAAGTATTCCTTTCACAAACTAACTCATTTCTCACAGAGAAACAATGTGCTAGATGCTCCTGCTTCTAACACATATGGTTTTCTTTTTAGATATACAGGTGTTTCTACAATTCAGCTGAATAGGCAGATTTGGAATACAATGTGCATTTCTCCCGCTGTTAAATCCTGATAGGCAAACAGTACTCCTTTCAAAAATGAACACAATTCTCACAGGAAACAATGTGCTAGATGCTCCACCTTCTAACATAGATGGTTTTCTTTTTAGAGAAACATGTGTTTTTCAATTCCAATGAATAGGCCTATTTTGAACAAGGACAGGATATCTCCCTTTGAAAAACCTGATTGTCTGGCAGTATTCCTTTCTAAAAATTACTCAATTTTCCCAGGGAAGCAATGTGCTAGATGCCCCTGCTTCTAACTTAAATGGTTTTCTTTCGAGAGATTAATGTGTTTCTTGAACTCAGCTGAATATGCCTATTTGGAAGACAATGTGCATTTCTCCCCCTTGAAAACTCCAATGGGCAGGCAGTATTATTTTCAAAAACTAACTCAATTCTCACTTTCTCACTTGGAATCAATGTGCTACATGCTCCACCTCTAATATAGATGCTTTTCTTTTGAGAGATACATGTGTTTCTATAATTAGCAGAATAGGCCTCTTTGGAACAACATGCATGTTTCTCACCATTGCAAATCCTTATTGTCAGTCCGTATTCCTTTCAAAAACTTATTCAGTTCTCACAGGGAAACAATGTGATAGATGCTCCACCTTCTAACATATATGACTTTCTTTCGAGAGATACATTTGTTTCTACCATTCAGCTGAACAAAATGAGCATTTCTCACCTGTGAAAACCCTGAATGGCAAGCTATATTCCTTTTAAAAAATAATGTAATTCTCAAGGGAAACAATGTGCTACATGCTCCACTTTCAAATGTTGATGGTTTTCTATCTAGAGATACATGTGTTTCTTCAACTCAGTTGAATTGACCTAGTTCGAACAAAATGTGCACTTCTCCCCCTTTTGAACCCTAACAGGCATTCAGTATTAATTTCTAAAACTAACACATTTCCAACAGGGAAACACTGTGCTAGGTGCTTCACATTCTAACGTAGATGGTATTCTTTCGAGAGGTATATTGTTTCTTCAATTCCATTGAATAGGCCTATTTTGAACAAGGGGAGGATAACTCCCCCTTGAAAAACCTGATTGGCAGGCAATATCTTTGTAAAAGTTACTCAATTCTTCCAGGGAAACAATGTGCTAGATGCTCCTGCTTCTAACTTAGATAGTTTTCTTTCGAGAGATGAATGTGTTTTTTGAACTTAGCAGAATAGACCTATATGAAACATAATGTGGGTTTCTCACCCTTGAAATGCCTATAGGCAGTCAATATTCTTTCCAAAAGTTACACAATACTAATAAGGAAACAATGTGCTATATTCTGCAGCTTCTAACATAGATGCTTTTCATTCAAGAAATACATTTTTTTCTTCAACTCAGCTGAATAGGCCTATTTGGAACAAATTGTCATATCTTCCCCTTGAAATCTCTGTTGGGTAGGCAGGACTTCTTTCAAAACTTAACCAATTCACACAGGGAACCAATGTGCTTGATTCTCCTGCTACTAACTTACATGGTTTTCTTTCGAAAGATACAAGTGTTTCATCAACTCAGTTGAACAGGCCTATTTGGAACAAAATGTGCATTTCTCCCCCTTTTATACCCTGACAGGCATTCAGTATTCCTTTCAAAAACAAACACAGTTCTCACAGGGAAACAATGTGCTAGATGCTTCACCTTCTTACATACATTGTTTTCTTTCCAGTGGTACATGTGTTTCTTCAATTCCATTGAAGAGTCCTATTTTGAAAAAGGAGAGGATATTTCTCCCTTGAAAAACCTGATTGGCGGGCAGTATTCCTTTCTAAAAGTTACTCAATTCTCACAGGGAAACAATTTGCTAACTGCTCCTGCTTCTTACTTATATGGTTTTCTTTCGAGAGATATATGTGTTTCTTCAACTCAGATTGATAGGCTTATTTGGAACAAAATGTACATTTCTCCCCCTTGAAAACCCTGATGGGCAGCCACTTTTCCTTTCAAAAACTGATTCAATTCTCAAAGGGAAACAAGGTGTTAGATGCTCCTCCTTCTAACTTAGATGTTTTCTTTCAAGAGATACATGTGTCTCTTCAACTCAGCTGAATTAGCCTATTTGGAACAAATTGAGCATTTTTTAAACCCCAAAGGGCAGGCAGTATTCCTTTCAAAAACTAACTCAATTCTCACAGGGAAACAATGTGCTAGATGCTTCACCTTCTAACATAGATGGTTTTATTTCAAGAGATACATGTGTTTCTTCAATTCAGTTGAATAGGCCTATTTTGAATAAAGTGAGGTTTTCTCCCCCTTGAAAACCTTGATTGGCAGGCAATATTCCTTTCTAAAAGTCAATCAATTCTTACAGGGAAACAATGTGCTAGATTCTAGCAGTTACATGTGTCTCTTCAATTCAAAAGGATAGGCCTATTCTCCCTAAAATGAATGGTATTCCCAGATAAAAACTCTGAAAGATAAGGATTATTCCTTTGGGAGGCACACTCACTTTTCAGAATGGAACACTGTGAAAAACTCTCAACATTCTAACTTAGATGGTGTTCTTCCAGTTGTTACATGTGTCTGTTTAATCACCTGTATAAGCCTATTCCTGTAATATGAATATTTCTCCCATTTGAAAAAGCTGACAGGGACTATTCCTTTGACATGCACACTCAGTTCTCAAAGTAGAAGTTTGTGAAAATCATTTAAGTTTTTAACTTAGATTTTTTTTCTCACAGTTACATATGGCTCTCATTTTAGTAATATAGGCCTATTTTCCCTAAAGTGAATGTTTCTCTAATTGAAAATACTTCAGATAGGCAATATTTCTTTGCAAGACGCATTCAGTTCTCAAAGAGGAACATTGTGAAGATCACTCAAGATTCTAACTCAGATGGTATTTTATAGCAGTTACATGTGTCTCGTCAACTAGGCTGTATAGGATTATTTCCTTAAAGTGAATGTTTCTGACACTTTAAAATGTTACAACACAGGGAATATTCTCTTGTGAGGCACAGTTAATTCTCAGATGTGAACATTTGAACTGCAATCAATTTCTAACATACATAGAATTTTTCTTGCAGTTAAATGTGTGTCTTCAATTCTGCAGTAAAGGCCTATTTTACCTAAAGTGAAAATATCTCCCCTTTGAAATTGCTGATAGATAGAGAGTACTCTTTTGACAAGAACACTCAGTACTCAATATAGAGCATTGTGATGAATACTCAAGATTCTGACTTAGATGGTCTTATCCTTATAGCAGTTACATCTGTCTCTTCAATTCAGGATTATAGGCCTATTTCCACGAAAGTGAATGTTGTCCAAGTTGAAAATGCTGACAGATAGGAAGTAACGTTTTTACAGGCACACTCTGTTCTCAAAGGAGAACATTGTGAAGAGCACTCAATCTTGTAATTTAGATGGTATTCTTATACAAGTTATATGTATTTCTTCAATTCACGAGTATATGACTGTTTTCCTCAAACTGAGTATTTCTCACAACTGAAAACACTGACAGATAAGAAGTATTACTTTGCAGGCATGCTCAGTTCTCAAAGGGGAACATTGTAAAGAAAACCCAACATTCTAACTTAAATGGTATTATGCTAACAGTTACATGTGTCTCTTCACTTGTGCAGTATAGGCTTATTTCCCTGAAAGTGAATGTTTCTCCCAATGGAAAATGCTGATAGATGGGAAGGATTCCTTTCACTGGCACACTTAGTTCTCAAAGGAGAATATTGTGAAGGTCGCTACAGTTTCTAACTTAGATGATATTCTTCTACCAGTTACATGTGTCTCTTCTATTCAGCAGAACAGGTCTATTTTCCCTAAATGAATGTTTCACCCAACTAAAACATCTGACAGATAGGGATTATTCCTTTGACAGTCATACTCAGTTCTCGAAAGGGAACATTGTGAAGAACACTCAACGTTCAAACTTAGATGGTATTCTTCTAGCAGTTCAAAGTGTCTCTTTAATTCAGCAGTATAGACCTTTTTTACCTAAAGTGAATGTTTCTTTCAATTGAAACACTGACAGATAGGGAGTATTCCTTTCACAGGAACACTCAGTTCTCAAAGAAGAACATTGTGTGTGAAGATCACTCAAGATTCTGGCTTAGAAGGTATTCTTATTGCAGTTGCATGTGTCTCTTCAAGAAAGCAGTATAGGCTGATTCTCTCAAAAGTGAAGGTTTCTCCCACTGAAAATAGTTACAGATAGGGAGTACCCCTTTACAGGCAGACAGTCCCCAAAAGAGAACATTGTGAAGAACACTGAACATTGTAAATTAGATGGTATTCTTATAGCAGTTATATGTATCTCTTCAATTCACCAAAGTAGGCTTATTTTCTCTAAAGTGAATGTTTTTCACAACTGAAAATGCTGAGATTTAGGGAGGATTGCTTTGACAGACACACTCATTTCTCAAAGGAGAACACGTGAAGAACACTCAACATTCTAATGTACATGGTATTCTTATAGCCTATATTAACTAAAGTGAATGTTTCTCCCACTTGAAAATGCTGACAGATAGGAATTATCTTTTGACATACACACTCAGGACTCAAAAGAGAACATTGTAGAGAACACTCAACATTCTAATATAAATGGTATTTTATAGCAGTTATATGTGTATCTTCATTTCAACAGTATAGGCCTATTTTAAGTTAGTGAATGTTGCTCCCACTTGAAAACACTAACAGGCTTTATTCTTTCGACAGACAACCTCAACTCTCAAAGAAGAACATTGTGGAGAACACTGAACATTCTACTTTAGATAGTATTCTTCTAGCAGTTACATGTGTCTCTTCAGTTCAGCAGTATATGCCTGTATTCCCTAAAAAAATGTTATTCCCAACTGAAAACGCTGCTATATAGGGAGTATTGATTGGCAGGCGCCCTCCCTTCTCAAAGGGGAACATTATGAAGAATATTTAAGATTCTAACACAGATGCTGTTCTTCTAGCAGTTACATGTGACTCTTCACTTCATGAGTTAGGCCTATTTCCCTAAAGTAAATACTTCTCCCAACTGACAATGCTGACAGAAATGCAGTATTCCTTTGACAGGCATACTCAGTTCTTAAAGGAGAGCATTTTGAAGAATACTCAATATTTTAACTTACATGTTATTTCTATAGCAATTACATGTGTCTCTTCAATCCAGCAGTATAAGACTATTTTCCCTAAACAGAATATTTCTCCACTTCAAAACATTGACAGATAAGGAGTATTCCTTTGACAGGAACACTTAGTTCTCAAAGAGGAACATTGTGAAGATCACAAATATTCTAATATAGATGGTATTCCTCTACCAGTTACATGTGTCTCTTCAATTCAGCAGTATAAGACTATTGTCCCTAAACAGAATATTTCTCCACTTCAAAATACTGACAAATAGGGAGTATCCCTTTGACAGGCACACACAGTTCTCAAAGGAGAACATTGTGAAGAACACTCAAAATTCAAATTAGACTGTACTCTTATAGCATTTATAGGTATCTCTACAATTCACTAGTATAGGGCCATTTTCCCTAAAATGAATGTTTTTTACAATAGACAACATTGATTGATAGGGAGTATTCCTTTTACAGGCACACTCAGTACTCAGATGGAAACATTATGAATATCACTCAAGATTCTAACTTAGATGACATTTTTCTAGCAGTTACACATGTCTTTTCATTTCAGTAGTATAGTTCTATTTTCCATTAAGTGAATGTTTCAATTGAAAACACCAGAGATAGGGAATATCCCTTTAAGGCACACCCTGTTCTTAAAGAGGAACATTGTGAAGATCATGAAAGATTCTAACAGATGGTATACTTAGCAGTGACATGTGTCTCTTCAATTCAACAGTTATGCCTATTTTCCCAAAATAAATGTTTCCCCACTAGAAAACACTGAAAGATAAGGAGTATTCCTTGGACAGGCACACTCAGTTTTCAATGGGAAAAATTGTAAAGATCACTCAAGATTGTAAATTAGATGGAATGCTTTTAGCAGTTAAATATGTCTCTTCAATTCAGCAGGGTAGGCTTATTTTCCCTAAAGTGAATGTTTTTCACAAAAGAAACCACTGAGAGTTAGGGAGTATTGCTCTGACAGACACATTCAGTTCTCAAAAGAGAACATGTGAAGCACATTCAACATTCTAATGTAGATGTTATTCTTATACTAGTTACATGTGTATCTTCATTTCAACAGCACAGGCTTATTTTACCTAAAGTGAATGCTCTTCCCACTTGAAAATACTGACAGGTAAGGATTATGCCTTTACAGACCCACTCAGTTCTCAAAGAAGAACATTGTGGAGAACACTCAACATTCTAATTCAGATGGTATTCTTCAAGCAGTATCATGTGTCTATTCAATTCAGCAGTATAGGACTATATTGCCTAACATGAATGACATTCCCAACTGAAAATTGACACATAGGGAGTATTTCTTTGGCAGACATGCTCACTTCTCAACAGGGAGCATTGTGGAGTACAATCAACATTCCAACTTAGATGTGTCACTTGATTTCAGCAGTATAGGCCTATTTACCTAAAGTAAATATTTCTCCCAGTTGAAAATGCTGACAGATCAGGAGTATTCCTTCAATAAGCACACTTATTTCTAAAAGTAGAGCATTTTGAAGATCACTCAAGATTCTACCTTAAATCCACAATTTTTATACTAATACTCTATTAATTCTTACATTTGTGTTTAATCTTCCAAGCTATATCCCAGCTTAAAACTGCTGCAGAACATTCTCTGTGCCTTCTTTCACCTGTTAAATTATAGCTGGCCATTCTAATCACATGGTTTTGCTGTCCCTAGGGAGCCTTCTTAATTTTACAAAATGAGTTAACAACTCCTTCATTGCTATTTCAGAGGCATTGGATAATAGGGTTTAAAGTTAGGCAGAATTAGACTTGAATAGCTTTCCTTTATTTATTGTATAACTTTATTAAGTTTTCTAAATCCCTTTTTTATTTTTCAGTTTTTTTTCAGCAGTACTGAGATTTTGAACACAGGGCTTTGCACTTGTTAGGCAAGTGCTCTACTGCTTGAGCCATGCCTTCAGCCTTTTTTCTCTGGTTATTTTTAAGATAGGGTCTTTCTATACTTCCATCCATAGCTAGAATTATAGGCGTGCACAACCACACCCAGCTTTGTTCCTTTGGAGATGGTCTTTCATGAATTATTTCTCCCCAGGCTGGCCCAGAACTGTGATCACTTTGATTTCAGCCTTCTAGTAGCTAGAATTATAGGTGTTTGCTACTGGAGCTCAGCTTCTAAGTCTGTTAAATAGGAAAAAAAAAGTGTTTACTTCCAGGGATTGCTGTGACTACTAAATGAGATTAAGTAAATAAAATACTCCACAGAGTATATGTATATGTCACCTTGTATGTCATATTAGTTATTAACCTATGGACTGATATGTATCAATATACATATATTTTAGTACACATTATTTTATATATTGTATATATAAATATGCAATTGTCTCTTTTCATGAATTTGTCTTAATGTTTCATTTTTTTCAGTCCCATTCTTGGCATCTAAACACTAAGTTTCCCTTCACCTGAAGGACTGATAAGTATTTGTGGTATGAATTACAGTACTGTAACTGAAGTGATCAGCTTATGGTCCCATCATCCTTTCTCATTATATTACCTTGTTCTTTGTTCAGCAGCTGCAGCTGCTGCCTTCCAGGCCTGTTTCTATTTATGCTCTGTTTTGTCTCTTCAGCACAGCTGTACTCCAATAATGATGAAAGTGTAAACATAGAGTTTTATTATATATCCTTTAAAGCATGCTCTTCAGAATTTCTCATGTATAAATTGTGAAAGAATGTGATAATGTTTGTATCCAAGCTGAAAGATACCTCTGCTTCTCAAAGGATGTATTTAGTGTTGTAATTTTTGCAAATTATTTTTAAACAAATTATGTTAGAGTGAGACTATGGTTATCAATAATCAATGAATAACTATCCCCCAAATAAAGACTTTGTGCACAGCATCTTTTTAAAAAAAGATTCTAGCTTAGATGGTATTCTTCTAGCAGTTTCATGTGTCTCTTCCATTCAGCAGAATACAACTATTTTCTCTAATGTGAATGTTTCTCCCACCTCAAAATGCTAAAACATAGGGAGTATTCCCTTGAAAAGCAGTCAATTCACAAATGTGAACATTGTGAAGACCAATTGATTT